>NC_091987.1:121525264-121764911 GCF_044704955.1 Pristiophorus japonicus | reverse complement strand
GTTTTCAGCGAGGGGAGGGGGAGAGAGAGAGAGGGGAGCAGAGGGAGAGAGAGGGGGGGCAGAAGGGAAAAGGAGATATGGGGGGGGGGAAAGGAGATATGGGGGGGGGGGGGGGAAGGAGATATGGGGGGGGGGGAAGGAGATATGGGGGGGGGGAAGGAGATATGGGGGGGGGGAAGGAGATATGGGGGGGGGAAGGAGATATGGGGGGGGGGAAGGAGATATGGGGGGGGGAAGGAGATATGGGGGGGGGGGAAGGAGATATGGGGGGGGAAGGGAGATATGGGGGGGGGAAAGGAGAATATGGGGGGGGAAAGGAGATATGGGGGGGGGGGGGAAAGGAGATATGGGGGGGGGGGAAGGAGATATGGGGGGGGGGAAAGGAGATATGGGGGGGGGGAAAGGAGATATGGGGGGGGGGAAAGGAGATATGGGGGGGGGGGGAAAGGAGATATGGGGGGGGGGGGGAAAGGAGATATGGGGGGGGGGGGAAAGGAGATATGGGGGGGGGGGAAAGGAGATATGGGGGGGGGGGGAAAGGAGATATGGGGGGGGGGGGAAAGGAGATATGGGGGGGGGGGGAAAGGAGATATGGGGGGGGGGGAAAGGAGATATGGGGGGGGGGGGAAAGGAGATATGGGGGGGGGGAAAGGAGATATGGGGGGGGGGAAAGGAGATATGGGGGGGGGGGGAAAGGAGATATGGGGGGGGGGGAAGGAGATATGGAGGGGGGGGAAGGAGATATGGGGGGGGGAAGGAGATATGGGGGGGGGGAAAGGAGATATGGGGGGGGGAAGGAAGATATGGGGGGGGGGGGGGGAAGGAGATATGGGGGGGGGGAAGGAGATATGGGGGGGGAGGGAAGAGATATGGGGGGGGGGAAAAGGAGATATGAGGGGGGGGGAAAGGAGATATGGGGGGGGGGGAAAGGAGATATGGGGGGGGGGGAAAGGAGATATGGGGGGGGGGGGGAAAGGAGATATGGGGGGGGGGGGAAAGGAGATATGGGGGGGGGGGAAGGAGGAAGGGGGGGGGAGGAAGAAGATTCGGGGGGGGGGGGGGGGGGGGAGGAGGCTGAACGGGCCGGGCCAGAGGACTTCAGGCAGGGGCCCGTCCCCAGCACCAGATTTACAGGTAGGTGGCATTGGGTCGGGTCAGGAGGGGATGGTGGGAGGAGGTCGGTTCGGTTCGGGTTGGGGGGAGGGAGGGAGAGGGAGGTCAGGTCGGGTCCAGTCGGGGCGGGGGGGGGGGCGGGGGGGAGCGGGGAGTCGGGTTGGTCCGGTCCGGAGGCAGGGGGGGGGTCGGGGGGGGGGGAGCAGGAGTCGGGTCGGGTCCGGAGGGGGGAGAAGCGGGAGTCGAGTCGGGTCCGCAGGAAGCAGGAGCTGGCCGTGGGAGGAGCCTTATTCACGCAGCCCCAGTGAGGCCATTCGGCCAGGGCTAGGGGCTGCGTGCTTCGGCTCCTCCCACAGAGTTTTGGCCGCCTGGAGCTATTGCACATGTGCGCCCACTGCAGCGCGCATGTGCAGAGGTCCCGGCACTATTTTTCAGCGCGGGACCTAGCTCCGCCCACTATAGCTCCTGCTACGCTGTACCAAGGGCCAGAGGACCTGCAGGGAGCTGGAGAATCTGGAAGGTTTTTTTTAGGCGCACTTTGTGGCGCGAAAAAACAGGCGTCCAGGTCAGGACTGCGCCGTTCTAGGCGCGGCTCGAAACTTGGGCCCTTTGCTTCCTGTCTGCCAACCATTTCTCTATCCACGTCAATACATTACCCCCAATACCATGTGCCTTAATTTTGCACACTAATCTCTTGTGTGGGACCATGTCAAAAGACTTTTTGAAAGTCCAAATACACCAATGTGACCGGGGAGGACGGAGAGAGGGAGGGGAGGGAGATGGGAATGGAGAGGAGGGAGAGCGTGGGGAGTGGGGAATGGGGAATGGAGGAGGGATAAAAAAAAAAAAAAATTTTTAAGGAAAAAAGGAAAAATAAAAATCAGTTGTTAACCTGTGGAATTCCCTGCCTCTGAGAGTTGTTGATGCCAGTTCATTGGCTATATTCAAGAGGGAGTTAGATATAGCCCTTACGGCTAAAGGGATCAAGGGGTATGGAGAGAAAGCAGGAAAGGGATACTGATGGAATGATCAGCCATGATCATATTGAATGGTGGTGCAGGCTTGAAGGGCCGAATGGCCTACTCCTGCACCTATTTTCTTTGTTTCTAAGTTTACATCCACTGGTTCTCCCTTCTCCACTCTACTAGTTACATCCTCAAAAATTCTAGATTTGTCAAGCATGATTTCCCCTTCATAAATCCATGCCGACTTGGACCTGCTTTCCAAATGCGATGCTATCACATCTTTAATAATTAATTCCAGCATTTTCCCCACCACCGGTATGTCAGGCTACCGGTCTATAATTCCCCGTTTTCTCTCTCCCTTCTTTTTTAAAAAGTGGATTACATTAGCTACCCTCCAATCCATAGGAACTGATCCAAAGTCGATAGAATGTTGGAAAATAACCACCAGTGCATCCACTATTTCTTGGGCCACTTCCTTAAGTACTCTGGGATGCAGACGATCAGGCCCTGGGGATTTATCAATCCCATCAATTTCCCTAACATAATTTCCTGATGAATAAGGATTTCCTTTAGTTCCTCTTTCTCACTAGATTCTTGGTCCCCTAGTATTTCCGGAAGATTATTTGTGTCTTCCTTCATGAAGACAGAACCAAAGTATTTGTTCAATTGGTCTGCCATTTCTTTGTTCCCCATTATAAATTCATCTGATTCTGACTGCAAGGGACCTACGTTGGTCTTCACTAATCTTTTTCTCTTCACATATCTATCGAAGCTTTTGCAATCAGTTTTTATGTTCCCTGCAAGCTTACTCTCATACTCTATTTTCCCCCTCCTAATTAAACCCTTTGTCCTCCTCTGCCAAATTCTAAATTTCTCCCAGTCCTCAGGTTTGCTGCTTTTTCTGACCAATTTATATGCCTCTTCCTTGGATTTAACACTATCCCTAATTTCCCTCGTTAGCCACGGTTGAACCACCTTCCCAGTTTTATTTTTACGCCAGACAGGGATGTACAATTGTTGAAGTTCATCCATGTGATCTTTAAATGTCTGCCATTGCCTATCCACCGTCAAACCTTTAAATGTAATTTGCCAGTCTATTCTAGCCAATTCGCGTCTCATACCATCGAAGTTACTTTTCCTTACGATCCGGACCCTAGTCTCTGAATTAACTGTCACTCTCCATCTCAATAAAGAATTCTACCATATTATGGTCACTCTTCCCCAAGGGGCCTCACACAACAAGATTGCTAATTAATCTTCTCTCATTACACTACACCCAGTCTAGGATGGCCAGCCATCCTAGTTGGTTCCTCGACATATTGGTCTAGAAAACCATCCCTTATACATTCCAGGAAATCCTCCTCCACCGTATTGCTACCAGTTTGGCTAGCCCAATCTATATGTAGATTATCTTGTGCTCTAACAACACTCAAGAAGTTTGACACCATCCAGGAAAATGTAGTCGCTTGTCACCCCATCCACTACCTTAAACATTCACTCCCTCCACCACTGGCACACCATGACTGCAGTGTGTACTATCGACAGGAAGCACTGCAGCAACTCAACAAGGCTTCTTCAACAGCACCTCCCAAACCCGCAACCTTCACCACCTAGAAGAACATGGGCGCTTGGAAACGCCACCACCTCCAAGCCATACGCCATCCTGACTTGAAAATATATCGCCGTTCCTTCATCGTCTCTCGGTTAAATTTCTTTAATTCCCTACCCAACAGCACTGTGGGAGTACCTTCACCACACTGACTGCAGCGGTTCAATAGAGGCAAAACAGGTAGCAGCTTGGGGTAGTGACCTTCATCAGAACACAGTGCTGGTGGAGCAGTCTGCACCCCTGGGTGTCAACATTCTCTCAAGCTTCTGGACTGCTGGCACCTGCTCTGCTTTGTCAGTTGTTTTTCGTGCCTCCATTTCTACTCACTTTAACCTCAACCTCCTCAGCTATTCATACATTGTGTCTCAGAAATGTCTCCACTTATTTTGATTTCTTTCCTATTATCTTGTGCTATTATTTCTGTCATTTAACCATTTCCTATTTTCCACTTAAGCACTTCACAAGTTATTCTATTTCATCTCTCGAGGGCTTTTTCCCCTTCTTTATTTAAAAAGGAACAGGACAAAGGGAAGTATGTTTATCTGAACTATCTTCCAGCTATGATGAAGGGTCCACACCTGAAACATTAACTCCTCTATTCTCCCCACAGCTGTTGCCTAACCTAAGCATTTTGAGCATTATCTGTTTAAGTTTCAGATTTCCAGCATCTGCAGTTTTTTTAACACTATAAAAACATGTCTCTTGAAAACTGAGGGTTAAATAATGCTTCCAAGCCATGTACCATTTTGTGCAGAAACCTACAAAATATAGACGACCATCACTCTACTGAACTGCCAATCCTAAGCAGTTCTGCTGTAGAAAGGTACCGAGTGGCAGCCAAGTGTTAGTGCATAAACTAGAATTAAAGGGCCCAAGTTTCGAGCCGCGCCTAGAACGGCGCAGTCCCGACCTGGACGCCCGTTTTTCGCGCCACAAAGTGCGCCTAAAAAAAACCTCCAGATTCTCTAGCTCCCTGCAGGACCTCTGGCCCTCGGCGCAGCGCAGCAGGAGCTGTAGAGGGCGGAGCCAGGTCCCTGCGCTGAAAACAGTGCCGGGACTTCTGCACATGTGTGCTACAATGGGCGCGCATGTGCAGTAGCTCCAGGCGCCCAAAACTGTGTGGGAGAGGCTGAAGCACGCAGCCCCTAGCCCTGGCCGAATGGCCTCACTGGGGCTGCGTGAATAAGGCTCCTCTCCCAAGGCCAGCTCCTGCTTCCTCCCGACCCGACTCGACTCCAGCTTCCCGCCTCCGGACCGGACCCGACACCGACCTGACTCCCGCTTTCCCCCCCCCGCCCCTGGACCGGACCAGACCCCTGCTCTTCCCCCTCCACCCGGACCGGACTGGACCCGACCCGACTCCCACCCCCCCCCGGAATGGATCCGACCTGACCTCCCTCTCCCCGAACCGACCTCCCTCCCTCCCACCACTCCCCCGACCCGCGCTCCTCCCCGACCCAACACCACCTACCTGTAAATCTGGTGCTGGGGACGGGCCCTGCCCGAAGTCTCGGGCCCGGCCCGATCAGCCTCCCTCCCCCTTCTCCTTTCCCCCCCCCCCCAAATCTCCTTTCCCCCCCCCAAATCTCCTTTCCATACCCCTCTTCCCCCCCCCCCAAATCTCCTCCCCCTCCCCAAATCTCCTCCCCCCCCATCTCCCCTTTATCCCCTTCTCCCCCATCCCTCCGCTCCCCCCCTTCCTCCCCCCCCTGTCAGAAACAGACACTGACAGACAGAGAA
Source organism: Pristiophorus japonicus (assembly GCF_044704955.1). Lineage (NCBI taxonomy): Eukaryota > Metazoa > Chordata > Chondrichthyes > Pristiophoridae > Pristiophorus > Pristiophorus japonicus. Next base: position 121,759,484 of record NC_091987.1, on the reverse strand, counting down.
TGAGAGACACACACAGACAGAGAGAGATAGAGACACTGACAGAGACACACTTTGGGGGGGAGGGGGGGGGGGCATCCCAGCACGCTGTTGGAAGGCTCCCGGTGCTGCAGTCGGTAAGTAGAAAATGTTTTATTTATTGATTTTAAAAAAAAATTATTTCTTATTAATTTTTTTTGATTGATTTATTGGTTGATTTATTGATGTATTTATCATTTATTATTGATGATGGTTCTTTATTTGTAAAACTGAAGTGTTTAATGTTTGTAAACTTCCCTTTAAACCCCTCCCCCCCATTCCCTACGCCTGATTTGTAACCTATGCCTGATTTTCTAAAGTGTAGACAAGGTTTTTTCGAGCGTACAAAAATCTTCACTTACTCCATTCTAAGTTAGTTTGGAGTAAGTTTTCACTGACGAAACTTTGAAAACAGGCCCCCTTTTGAAAAAAAAATTCTGTTCCAAAGTGAAACTGTTCTAACTGACTAGAACTGGAGCAAACTAAATGACGAGAATTCCGATTTCTAAGATACTCCGTTCTACACCAGTTGCTCCTAAAAATCAGGAGCAAATCATGTGGAAACTTGGGGCCATTGACACTTCTACTTTACCAGGGTGACATTGATTGTGTCATCACTGCCGTGAGGTCTGCCATCTGCAATCATAAACAATTCAAACGCTATACAGCCAATGGCAGAACACATACTCTTTTTAATGGGTCTCATAATCTGCTACCATGGCCTGCCATATGCACTGAGCAGGTTCAATGTGTTTGCATCATGATGCAAAACACTATTGTAGCATGAGTACACTGATACAGCATCAAATTCCCAGGTCTCCTCCCCCCACCCCCCCGTCAGTTGCTCTAGAACACATTACAGTGCATGGACTAGATTTAAAATTTGCTCTACAGAGAGCGCAGAGCCAGATGGTAGTATATCAGGATCTGGGCTAAAGGTAAAAGTGGATTAAAATTAAGAGGACAACTCATCCTGTGCTATTCTCATACATGGTGATTGTAATGACAGGTTGGGGCCTGCCTACAGTTGGTACATTGCTGAGGCAAACCCCACTAAAAAATGTCACATACTCTCAAATTCTTCCATCTGTTGAAATCCCTCCCTTTTTTTTTACTTCAATGAAAAGGAAAATGTTTAGCAGGTGGTTAATCTGCGAACAGCCATTTCCCACCCTCCAACCCCATCCCACCGAAGTTGAAAATAACCTCCATGGTGTTTTTCAAGGAAACCATTTACACTATGCAATAAGTGGTATTGAAAATATCAGGTAAACATAAGGCAAAGTTTTCAATTCGTAATTTCTTGATGTTGCAGTTCAGCTCATAATTTATTTTCTCCCTCTGTAAACCATAATTCTTCATTCCGGCACTACCCATATTTGGCAATTAGGCAGATTTTGACTTGCACTATCTTGTGCATCAAAATTTCCCAAAATTTGTCAATGTTGATAATCTAAGATATGAATCCTAAAAGTAGAATTTAACTTTAAACAGAACTAACTTATTATGCACATTAAGCATATGTACCAACCAATATAATGACATTATTACTGGATGGATATACCAATAGAGGGGTTGAATTGTGAATTTTGAATTCTATTAGCTGCAAAGTTTTATTTGCCAAAAAGGCTTGAATATATCCACTAACCTTGTGCCTGCATTTTAGTACCACCCCATAGGCTCCTGCAAAAGAAGAAAAAGAAATATGCCTCAGATTATTGATATCAAATATCTTAAACATTTATTTTTCCCGTTTTCAACTCGCTGCCAGGTTCCAATTTCATAGACACTGATCACGTTCCAGTATATTGCCCAACTAGGGATTATTCACGCAGCAGAGTGGCAGCAGGCTATGCGATCTCAGGTAGCATCATAAGCCAGCCCGATCTGGTTCTTATTCGATGTCAATACAAGCACACCATCTAGGGCTACCTGCATAGCGATCAGGAGTGGAACACTGACTTATGTCTCCTTGCCTATTCCAGAAGCACTGAGCTCATTTCTTGCCCTGACTGAGATCAGCTAACATAGCACAGACTCTGAAGGATCTAGCCCAAGACATTCCTGGTCAGTATGGCTCAGCTACTAAATTGACAATCTTGCTTCAGCTGGGTTTTGGAAAAACACGATGGGAGGAAAATTAAAATGTTCAAAAGAAACTTTCAATAATAACAGAAATACATGTTTCTTTATTGCTTTACCAATTTTGTGTCAAAATACAGAATACAAATTTGCAGTGAGTTCTTGAACTCAACTTTACATTAACAAAGGAAGGAAAATTAAATCAATTGGATGGCACAACTGCCTGGACTATTCTCAGGTACTCCATCAATTCCTGAGCTGCACTGACACAACCCAAGCAGGTCACCAAACAACATTCAAGTAAACAGGGAACCTCTGGAAAGTAGAATATTTTAAAAGGAAGAATGAAACTGGAAAGAAACAGAATAAAATTCTTATTAAATATGGAATTTCTGATCTGGAGTAATAATTACCTATATACATATATAAGCTTTTAGTGCAAAAAATGCTTAAAAGTCATTTGAGCCAAACAATCAAACTCATTTCTGGAGCAGACATTAAATAATTTAAAAATTTATAATTTCGAATTAAACATACTTTTAAAGCCAATCACATCAATTCTGCCACCAAACAAAAAAGCCCAATTTAGAATTTGGTATTCAGATACTGAAGACACGATGAATTTACTAGAGCGGAGCATCTCGCCCATGCCCCATTCCTCACCCTTCATCTCGAAAAACATTTGCACCACAAATTAATGGAACTGCTAGTTGATAATAACATGACGAGGTCAATTGGGCATCTGGAACCTCAGTGAACGACAGGACTTGCAGTCCCTCTCCCTGGCAACCGTCTGAGACTGAACTAGACTGTTCGCAATCTTGATGTCATATTTGACACCGAGATCAGCTTCCGACTACATACCCGAACCATTACTAAGACAGCCTATTTCCACCTCCGGAGCATCGCCCGACTCCGCCCTGCCTCAGCTAATCTTTGGCTGAAACTCCCATCCATGCCTTTGTTACCTCTAGACTTGACCATTCCAATGAACACCTGGCCGGCCTCCCACGTACTACTCTCCATAATCTTGAAGTGATCCAAAACTCTGCTGCTCGTTCCCTCACACGCACCTAGTCCCATTCCTCCATCACCCCTGTGTCCTCTGGCCTACATTGACTCCCAGTTAAGCAACGTCTCGATTTTAAAATTCTCATCCTTGTTTTCAAATCCATGGCCTCAAACCTCCCCTATCTCTAATCTCATCCAATCCCACAACCCTCAGATATCTGCGCTCCACTAATTCTGGCCTCTTGAGCATCCCCCCATGTTAAAAGTTCCACTATAGGTGGCCGTGCCTTCAGTTGCCAAGGCCCTAAGCTCTGGAATTCCCTGCCTAAACCTTCCGCCTCTACACCCCTTTCCTCCTTTAAGACGCTCCTTAAAAGCTACCTCTTTTCATCTGCCCTAATTTCTCCTTATATGGCTCAGTGTCAAATTTTGTTTTATAATGCTATGAAGTGCTTTGGAACATTTTACTTTGTTAAAGGCTTTAAATAAATACATATTGTTGTTGTATCACCATATCCTTTTAATTCAAGGATACAGAAAATAACCGAAATGACAGACGGAAATCGGGTGAAATAGAGTAAAATCAGCTACAGAAAAATAAATAAAGAGGGAAAGAAAGATTGGATTAAAAAGAGTGAAACAAACGAGGCAAATGAAAAGTAAGAAAAGATTAACAAATGTAAAATTGAAAAAAAACCTCTACGAACAATTTACCACCTGCAGGAATGAGACTCACCATTTAATTATTCCCTTTCTCGTCGGCACTCGGCGCGGCGGCCCCGACTTGCAAGTCGGGGCCTTCAAAAGGAGCAGAGTGGAGCACACCACTTCAAAAGGTGCAGCACAAGCCGGTTCAGGCTTGTGCTGGATTGGACATCACCAAAGTCCAGGTTACGGATTGGAGCGAGGGCAGGTACAGCAGGAAAGGCAAGGTTGAGGTGAAGAAGCGGCGAGAGATTGTAGAGCGACGTTCAACGAGGTCCAGAAGAGGTGTGTTATGGGGCCAAGAGGTGAGGGCTCAGGTGCAGCACGGGCCAGCCTACATTGCAATATGTGTACGCACTAGGTCCGTGCAACAGAGCTGGTCTCCAGTCGTCTCGGTTAACCCTTGCCACTGGACCAAGACCTAGCTCTGTCAAGCCCATGTGGTGGCTGGTATGCAACGGCCACCACACGTTAAAAAAATCCATGCACAGGCATCTTCCACCCTTCAACATGTAGTTCAGGACCTGAAATATTTGGTCCTTCATTGAAACACCTGCAAACTCATCCCCTTTTGGCGTGGAAGACAAATACCAGACTACCTTTCTGTAGTGAGTTTAATTTGTTTTAACAGCACCAATGCAGCTCTATCTTAAAACTCGTGGGGAGGTTGATGGCGAGCTCTGTTTTATGCAAGGCTAACGGATGAACGGTGCAAAGCATCCAGCAACATGATGATATGCTACTCCCACCGTATCTCCTTCTTCAGCACAAATGCTGTAAACACACAAACAACAGTGTGCGCCTTTAACTCGCCGTTATTTTTCCAGCAGAATCTGGGCCAATGTGCTAATCTGGGGAATGTTACATTAACATGAAAACTTGTTCACTTCAGTCAAGACTCGCAAACTTACCTTCACCAACAATGCCAAGGACTTCAAATTTATTCATCACATCACCAATGTCAGGAATCTTCATGAAGACAAATTTCTCTGACAAGTATGATCCCAAATCACATCATAGTTATGGATATTAGAAGTTAACTTGCTGCAGGCAGGTATCGTACAGTGTCCATGAAACCAGGAGGTCCAACAAATCAAATTCACATCCTTCATACTTGTCATAATCTAGCAGCAATGCCATTCCATCTGAAAGAAATAATGTTTATAATTACCAATTCTGAAACTATTCCTAGGGTACAAAATCCTATCATCACGGAAGGGATAGGCTTGTGTTTACTAATCTTGTTCCATAGAGGCAAGATAAGATTACAAATTAAACATGACATGAAACAATATGGTGGATTAACATTCCATCTTACTTGTACACCAAAATGCTGAGGCTACCTGAAGATCTTGCAGTTTTTGCACTAAAGCTGCGTTTCCTGTGCATGATGGCCATAGTTTTTGTAATTTGTACATGAAGAACAGTGAATATTTCCGTAATCCATCATGCAAAATAACCTATCCTTCAAGGTCCAACATCATCAAATAGTTTTTGCATTGTATTAAAAGCATGCTCCTGCGGGTTTTGAAAGTGGGCGGTGGTGGGTATATGGGTTGGAAAGAGACATAGAAACAGCATTTTATAAATACAGGAAGATGAATGAAGTTCAGCTGACTAGCCCCCAAAGTTTCACATTAAATTTAAGTCATCTGAATTTGGATTACGGTCATAAAATACAGTGCCATCCATCTAGGAGCTTCTACTTACTGAGTTTCGATTGACAGTACAAGCAAACAGATGAAATATTTATATAGATAACTTGTCATGAGGGATGCCACAAAGTGTCAAGAATAACCATTGAAAACATTGGCCCTTTTAGTTTTGCTCATTCAGTAAGCCATAAACATGGTTCAAATTAATATCCAACAGCCATCTGATCATAACCCGTGTTATTAATTATTCATACTCCACTGATCCTTCACCAATAATGTTTGGGACAAGTTGACTTCATGACCTCAATAACAGTCCAACATAAGATTTCCAAGGGAAAGTAGAGGGGACAGGGCAGACAATGAACAATCGCAGTGGGAATGGCAGGATCTATGAATTTTCCCATAACTTTTGTTCACTATTAACTATATTATTGCCAAGCACAGGAGGAAGGTAGCATCCAGCGGCTAGATATTCCATAGAACATTTCTAAAGCATGGAAATTTGCCATCCAATATTTCTACATCATCTATAAAAGGTACCTTTTCTGCCATTCAAGTACTCTCAAAATATTACATTCGGTGCAAAATGCTTTATGGACATGCTCATATGACTGCACTTATAGCTACATGGCTGCACTATGTTACAACATTTACCCACATTCACTACTGTCGCACTATTTGCAGAATCCGTTATTCTTTGTCAAAGCAAAAAATATTAATTTTCATTGCCATCATATTCATTTACTGTCACTTGTAATTACACTGTAGAACATTTCGAAAACATGTTTGTTATGCCGCGGCTGGTAGTTTTCCTTCTTCTTGCATGCACAGTTCCCAAGCCATGACTATAACATGTTGGTGAGACCACACTTGGAGTCCTGCGCACCTGCATTGAAGGCAGTTCAGAGAAGTTTCACGAGGTTGATTCCTAGGATGAAGAGGCTGTCTTATGAGGAAAGGTTGAGCTGATACTCATTGGAGTTTAGAAGAATGAGAGGTGATCTTATTGAAACACAAGATTCTGAGGGGGCTTGGCAGGGTAGATCTTGAGAGGATGTTTCCCCTCGTGGGGGAATCTAGAACTGGGGGCACAGATTCAGAATCAGGGGTCGCCCATTTAAGACGGAGATGAGGAGGAATTTCTTCTCTGAGGGTCGTGAATCTTCGAAATTCTCTACCTCAGAGAGCTGTGGACGCTGAGTCATTGAATATATTCACGGCTGAGATAGACAGATTTTTGAACTATAGGGAAGGCAAAAGTTATGGGGAACAGGCAGGAAAGTGAAGCTGAGGCCACGATCAGATCAGCCATGATCTTATTGATTGGCGGAGCAGGCTCGAGTGCCGTATGATTTACTCCTGCTCCTATTTCTTATGTTCTTATAGCATGCCTGGAGACAATATTCTCAAACAGATTGCTGAAAGATGTACGGGGTCATTATGGAATGACTTGGCCTCCATTTTCCCTACTTCTTTCTGGCAAGCATTGTATTCACTGGAGTTCAGAAGAATGAGAGGGGACCTCATAGAAACGTTTAAAATTCTGATGGGTTTAGACAGGTTAGATGCAGGAAGAATGTTCCCAATGTTGGGGAAGTCCAGAACCAGGGGTCACAGTCTAAGGATAAGGGGTAAGACATTTAGGACCGAGATGAGGAGAAACTTCTTCACCCAGAGAGTGGTGAACCTGTGGAATTCTCTACCACAGAAAGTAGTTGAGGCCAATTCACTAAATATATTCAAAAGGGAGTTAGATGAAGTCCTTACTACTCGAGGGATCAAGGGGTATGGCGAGAAAGCAGGAAGGGGGTACTGAAGTTTCATGTTCAGCCATGAACTCATTGAATGGCAGTGCAGGCTAGAAGGGCTGAATGGCCTGCTCCTACACCTATTTTCTATGTTTCTATGTTTCTAAGCACAACATTCTTCACTACACCTCAGCCATGGCACAGCCAACATCTGAGACTCATGCTGCAGAGAAGTAAGGTTATTTATATTTCTAAAACAAAGTTTCCACATATTATGGCACATTAAACCTATCCCAGCGAGAGCATGGAAATTTGTCTCTTCATTCCTGTCCTGTCAGTAAAGCATTCTATTACTTTGGGATAACTTTATAAAGCCATGCAATTTTGTTAAATACAATTTCTTCACATTTTCTCCAATTTAGGTATCTGGTGTGGTTCCATCTTTCAGCCATGATACCATAATATATAATCAGCGGCTTGAACAATTTTTACATCTGCTTGCACAAAAGCAGCCCCATCAGTGTTGACATGTTCCATGTGGTTCACAACTTCCCACTTATTTCAGCAGGGTGGCAGTAAACACTAGCCATCAATTCTTGATCATATAATGTGGTACTGTAATATCACAATTTTCACAAGCAATTCATGGAAGCTACAGTATCCAATGTGGAAAATTACAGCTGGAAGGTTTGGCTTCGATCTGCAGATATAACAAAAAAATACAACTAGCAATTATACAACGGACAGATGCTCTCCATATTGCACACCTACTGTAACATAGAAACATAGAAAATAGGTGCTGGAGTAGGCCATTCGGCCCTTCGAGCCTGCACCACCATTCGATAAGATCATGGCTAATCATTCACCTCAGTACCCCTTTCCTGCTTTCTCTCCATACCCCTTGATCCCTTTAGCCGTAAGGGCCATATCTAACTCCCTCTTGAATATATCCAATGAACTGGCATCAACAACTCTGTGGTAGGGAATTCCACAGATTAACAACTCTCAGTGAAGAAGTTTCTCCTCATCTCAGTATTAAAGGGCTTACCCCTTATCCTTAGACTGTGTCCCCTGGTTCTGGACTTCAACATCGGGAACATTCTTCCTGCATCTAACCTGTCCAGTCCCGTCAGAATTTTATATGTTTCTATGAGATCCCCTCTCATCCTTCTAAACTCCAGTGAATAAAGGCCCAATCGATTCAGTCTCTCCTCATGTCAGTCCAGCCATCCCGGGTATCAGTTTGGTGAACCTTCGCTGCACTCCCTCAATAGCAAGAATGTCCTTCCTCAGATTAGGAGTCCAAAACTGAACACAATATTCCAGGTGAGGCCTCACCAAGGCCCTGTCCAACTGCAGTAAGACCTCCCTGCTCCTATACTCAAAACCCCTAGCTATGAAGACCAACATACCATTTGCCTTCTTCACCGCCTGCTGTACCTGTATGCCAACTTTCAATGACTGATGTACCATGACACCCAAGTCTCGTTGCACCTCCCCTTTTCCTAATCTGCTGCCATTCAAATAATATTCTGCCTTAGTGTTTTTGCCCCCAAAGTGGATAACCTCACATTTATCTACATTATACTGCATTTGCCCACTCACCTAACCTGTCCAAGTCACCCTGCAGCCTCTTAGTATCCTCTTCACAGTTCACACTGCCACCCGGTTTAGTGTCATCTACAAACTTGGGAGATATTACACTCAATTCCTTCATCTAAATCATTAATATATATTGTAAATAGCTGGGGGTCACAGCACTGAGCCCTGCGGCACCCCACTAGTCACTGCCTGCCATTCTGAAAAGGACCCGTTTATCCCGACTCTCTGCTTCCTGTCTGCCAACCAGTTCTCTATCCACATCAGTACATTACCCCCAATACCATGTGCTTTAATTTTGCACACCAATCTCGTGTGGGACCTTGTCAAAAGCCTTTTGAAAGTCCAAATACACCACATTCACTGTTCACTGCGATTTAAGTGTGATTTTATAAATACAGTACATATATTGGCTTTTCAATTTTCTCTCACCATTAATCTGTTCACACACAAATTAATTTTAACAGGAAATCGCAATAACATTAAACAAAAAAAAGTCAAAGTAGGAAAAAACTTTTTTTTTATTAAAGTACAGTATAGCTTGGGTGCGAACACATATTTTTATTATCTTACACCTTTCATCTAGGCCATAATAAATACTCAGAGCAAATTAGTTTCCCTCTGGCTCAAGTCTACACACCCAATGGTTTAACAGACATCTATGAAACATTTTTATTGCTCTAAACACAAATAGAAAATTGCACACTTTCTGACCTCTGCGCAATTAAGTAAGGAGACAATATTTACTCTAGCAGTTCTCCTTACCATACATTTCTGTTTTATGATTTTAAACATCGGGTATCTAACAACTAAATGACAACATAACTTTAGTAGAACATTCCTATAAGAAAACGTATTTTATCTTGTAACAGAAGGAAGGGGATCTATGCTCAAACGCTTGAGAATATCGCAATTTGCAAGTATGATCATTGAACTTTGTTTCCAGATGTACCAATTATTCCGAATTATTATTTATTTAAAACGCAATTTGCACGTAGCCCACTAGTTGGCAGAATTTATAACCTTGTGATTTTACAGTTGCCATATTTGTTCTTTGCACTTCTTTCATTTCCACACAAGCGTCAGGTGCAGTTTCTGCTGTTTTATTTGTCTCTTCTCCAATTCACCACCAAGAAATATTTATCTACCCTATACAATAAATTAACTGCTGGCAGGTTTGGGGCAATTCCAATCTCTCTGAGTCAGTGATTCTAGCATACTAATGTAATGCTGAAAATAATGCCTTGGCAGTCAAAGCCAGGAATAGCATTATTAATAAATTATTAACACTAAACTACAAAACAAGTAAAAAAGAAAAATGGCAACTCTTCAATTGTCACCCTATCTTTCTTTACAGCCCCACACCTACAGTTTAGATTTTATTTCTATCCAATTTAATCTAACCACTCTTGTCCTTACACATTTTGTTCTGGCTCACATCATCCATTTTGGGATGGAAAAAAGTTAACTTTTAAAACAAAAAATGTCAGTGGTTGAAAACAACCTTTAAAGACCAGTTTTCCAGTCAATTCAAAAGTGATACTGTAACTATTGATATAGTTTGAAGGTCAATGGAGGGTTAAAAAACTCACGTAAGAAGTAATATACTAAAATGAGAAGACGAAAGCTTTTGAAAATCTTTTTCCATCATTGAATTTTGCCTGCTTTATCACTCAGAAAATACAAAATCTATCTTTCACAATTTTACCAGGTAATCATTTTCTAAAATAAACTGAATTTTTTTTAGGAAATTTAATGAAGCTGAAAATAAAGAGCCTTCTAGATAAATAACTCTGCAAACTAGTAAATGATTATACCAACCTCTGGAAGTAACAATAGTGAATAACTTTACCACATTCCTGATTCTACTGAAGAGTTGCACTTGTTTTGCTAAAAGAACACTTCATACAGTAAGTAGGTCAATCTTGTGGGAAGGCTGGTTTAAAAAAAAGTCTGAATATTTTTACAAGGGAATCTATTTAAGCTGACATTCCTGATATGAATAACCTTTAGATACCCTATTCTATTTTTAATTGCAGTTGAAGCACTCAAAATATCATATTCATGTTAAAAGAATATTTATATAATTTGTTTTAAGTGCCCCATCACCAACATTGCCTGCCCACTGGGACAGGCAAACAAAGTCACAAACAGGAACACAGCAATAGCTGAGGAACCATCTAATTTTCTCTTCCTTACAGGGGTGCCTTATCTCATTGCAATACATGAAATGCAAGTGTTTACAAGGCAGTATTTTTAGTGCAGCTGCATTTATGAATAAGTAGGGTAAAGTAACATCTGCTCTGGTTAATGGACACTGGATTGTTGCATTCTCTGCAGGGTCTTAATTAGTGGGCATCAGTTTTCAATTACATTTACGAAACAATTGTTGATATTTACCTCAAGAAACAGTGTCATTAAATCGTGTGCATAAAATATCCTCTATTACAAATTCTGAAGTACACAATCCTAGAATAGTCTGAAAAATCTCTCAGATCAATGGCCCGGATTTTGCAGCTGTAATGACGGCGAATTGACCGTAACTTCAGGATTTAGTGCATGCACAGCTGAACGTAGAAATCCTGAAGTTGCAGTCAGTCATTCCATGCTCCGCCACAGGCTGCACTGTGGACACGCCCCCCATCCCCCACCCACACACAGCCAGCAATCAGTGGAACACATGAAAATTTAAGCTTTTCCGATCTAACTACACTGTTAAACACCCCATAAAAATATTAAACCTTGTTGGAATAGGTCTAACTGGGGGTTTTACCAGCAAAGATTGACTGCTGAACATTTCTGGCCCTGAAAAACTAATTTTCTATTTGTGGAATGTCAAATTTCTTCAGTATGATAAAAAAAATTACTAGATTTTTTAAAAATAAAACTTTTTTTTAAAAAAAGGTTATATTTCAGCTTCTACCTTAATCACATGTATGCTGCAATCTTTATTTTGCTTTTAAAAAAAACGCAGATAATCAATGCTTTTTATTTCCTGGTTTGCTGTCTGAGAATTCTTCAATGTGATTGGCTGCTTAGACAGCTTGATGACATCACTGTTGCTCTACGCTCGGGACCCCACCCCCCCCTTTTGATAGCGCTATAAAATCAATTTAACGTCGAGAAAGCTCAAGTTTTTGCCAGAGATCGCGAGATCTTTGTGGGTAGTGACGATCGCCGTCACTTCATCGCTGACCTCAAATTCCGGACCAATATATTTTTGTTGGGTAAGGGCATCAAGGGAAATGGAGCGACGGTGGGTAAATGGAGCTGAGGTACAGATAATCCATGATCTAACTCAATGGCAGAACTGGCTCTCGGGGCTGAATGGCCTACTTCGTTTCCTATGTAGATCATGACAATCTCCAAAACAACAGTAACACTGAACTGTCTACTTCATCATCAGCAGCAACTACAACTGGTATCTAAAAGGAAATGGGTACATATGCTGATCACGGGAACCAGTACATATATAATTTCACAAATGTGCTCCATCAGATTCATAAACTGTGTAAATCTGACACTATACCAAAATCTATGAGATATTATTTTGATGCAGTGTGTTTTTTTTTTCTTGAAAAGTTGTTAACCTGAAGGGGGACTTGCATCTTCTATAATTGTGACTGTGGTTCATGATCCCGCCTCATTCTTCTCGACTTCTCTGTAGCCTTTGACATGGTTGACCATATTATCCTCCTCCTTCAGCTCTTCTCCATTGTCCAGCTGTGGGATTAAACCCACCTGGTTCCACTCTTACCTATCCAGTCATAGCCAGAGAATCTCCTGCAGTGTTATCTCTGCCAGCCCCCAGAGTGTTACCTCTGGGGTCCCCCTTCCCCAAGGATCTATGCTTGGCTCCCTCCTATTTCTCATCTACCTGCTGCCCCTCGGCAACATCATATGAAAACTTATCGGGTTCCACATGTACGCTGACGACACCAAGCTCTCTCTTACCACCACCTCTCTCGACTGTCCATGTTGTCAGGCTGCTTGCCCAACATCTAGTTCTGGATGAGCCAACCCATCATCATAGACAGTCTCTCGGAATCAAGGAAGACTTGCTTCCCCTCCTGAAGTGAGTTCTTTGGTGGCTGAACAGTTCAATAAGAGAGCCACAGACCCTGTCACAGTTGGGACAGATAGTCGCTGAGGGAGGGTATGGGTGGGAATGGTTTGCAACACGCTCTTTTTGCTGCATGCGCTTGATTTCTGCAAGCTCTCGGCATTGAGACTCGAAGTGCTCAACGCCCTCCCGGATGCACTTTCTCCACTTAGGGTGGTCTTTGGCCAGGGACTCCCAGGTGTCTGTGGGGATGTCGCACTTTATCAGGGAGGCTTTGAGGGTGTCCTTCTAACGTTTCTGCTGCCCACCTTTGGCTTGTTTGCCGTGAAGGAGCTCCACATAGAGCACTTGCTTTGGGAGTCTCGTATCTGGCATGCGAACTATGTGGCCTGCCCAGCGGAGATGATCAAGTGTGGTCAGTGCTTCAATGCTGGGGATGTTAGCTTGGACAAGGACACTGATGTTGGTGTGCCTGGACGAGGACACTGATGTTGGTGTGCCTGTCCTCCCAGAGAATTAGTAGGATCTTGCGGAGACATCGTTGGTGATATATCTCCAGCGACTTGAGGTGTCTACTATACATGGTCCATGCCTCTGAGCCATTCAGGAGGGCAGGTATTACTACAGCCCTGTAGACCTTGAGCTTGGTGGTAGATTTGAGGGCCTGGTCTTCGAACACTCTTCTCCTCAGGCAGCCAAAGGCTGCACTGGCGCACTGGAGGCAGTGTTGAATCTCATCAATGTCTGCTTTTGTTGATAAGAGGCTACCAAGGTATGGGAAATGGTCCACTTTGTTGAGGGCCATGCCGTGGATCTTGATGACAGGGGGCAGTGCAGTGTGGCGAGGACAGGCTGGTGGAGGACCTTTGTCTTACAGATGTTTAGCAAAAGGCCCTTGCTTTCGTACGCCTCAGTAAGTAAGTCGACTATGTCCTGGAGTTCAGCCTCAGAAAGTGCACAGACGCAGGTGTCATCCGCGTGCTGTAGCTCAATGTCAGAGCCAATCTATCCGCCAACGAAACATTGGGAAAACAGAAGTTATTGTCTTCGGCCCCTGCCACCAACTCTATTCCCTAGTCTTCCATGGCCTTGCCCTTTTTGATCTCTAACCTTCTCCACCCCTACAATGCTCAGAACTCTGCGTTCCTCGTGCATCCCCCACTTCCTTTACCCCACCATTGGCGGCAGTGCCTTCAGCTGTCTAGGCCCTACTCTCTGGATTTCCCTTCCCAAACCTCTCTCTTCTCCTTGAAGACACTCCTTAAAATCTACCTTCTTAATCCTCACCTGTCCTAATGTCTCCTTCTTTGGCTTGGTGTCTGATTACGCTACCTTGGGTCATTTTACTATGTTACGGGTTGTATATAAATGCAAGCTGTTTTCTTCTTGTACTAGGAACACTTCTACCCTACTGGTAGAGGCCATGGTTTGAGAGATTTTGTGGCATGATCTTCATAAGGGATGGTTTTCTAGACCAATATGTCGAGGAACCAACTAGGGGAGAGGCCATCATAGACTGGGTGTTGTGTAATGAGAGAGGATTAATTAGCAATCTCGTTGTGCGAGGCCCCTTGGGGAAGAGTGACCATAATATGGTGGAATTCTGCATTAGGATGGAGAATGAAACGGTTAATTCAGAGACCATGGTCCAGAACTTAAAGAAGGGTAACTTTGAAGGTATGAGGCGTGAATTGGCTAGGATTGATTGACGAATGATACTTGAGGGGTTGACTGTGGATGGGCAATGGCAGACATTTAGAGACCGCATGGATGAACTACAACAATTGTACATTCCTGTCTGGCATAAAAATAAAAAAGCGAAGGTGGGTCAACCGTGGCTATCAAGGGAAATCAGGGATAGTATTAAAGCCAAGGAAGTGGCATACAAATTGGCCAGAAATAGCAGCGAACCCGGGGACTGGGAGAAATTTAGAACTCAGCAGAGGAGGACAAAGGGTTTGATTAGGGCAGGGAAAATGGAGTACGAGAAGAAGCTTGCAGGGAACATTAAGACGGATTGCAAAAGTTTCTATAGATATGTAAAGAGAAAAAGGTTAGTAAAGACAAACGTAGGTCCCCTGCAGTCAGAATCTGGGGAAGTCATAACGGGGAACAAAGAAATGGCGGACCAATTGAACAATACTTTGGTTCGGTATTCACTAAGGAGGACACAAACAACATTCCGGATATAAGAAGGGTCAGAGGGTCTAGTAAGGAGGAGGAACTGAGGGAAATCCTTATTAGTCGGGAAATTGTGTTGGGGAAATTGATGGGATTGAAGGCCGATAAATCTCCAGGGCCTGATGGACTGCATCCCAGAGTACTTAAGGAGGTGGCCTTGGAAATAGCGGATGCATTGACAGTCATTTTCCAACATTCCATTGACTCTGGATCAGTTCCTATCGAGTGGAGGGTAGCCAATGTAACCCCACTTTTTAAAAAAAGGAGGGAGAGAGAAAACAGGGAATTAAAGACCGGTCAGCCTGACATCGGTAGTGGGTAAGATGATAGAATCAATTATTAAAGATGTCATAGCAGCGCATTTGGAATGAGGTGACATGATAGGTCCAAGTCAGCATGGATTTGTGAAAGGGAAATCATGCTTGATAAATCTTCTGGAATTTTTTGAGGATGTTTCCAGTAGAGTGGACAAGGGAGAACCATTTGATGTGGTATATTTGGAGTTTCAGAAGGCTTTCGACAAGAGATTAATGTGCAAAGTTAAAGCACATGGGATTGGGGGTAGTGTGCTGACATGGATTGAGAAATGGTTGTCAGACAGGAAGCAAAGAGTAGGAGTAAATGGGGACTTTTCAGAATGGCAGGCAGTGACTAGTGGGGTACCGCAAGGTTCTGTGCTGGGGCCCCAGCCGTTTACACTGTATATTAATGATTTAGACGAGGGGATTAAATGTAGTATCTCCAAATTTGCGGATGACAGTAAGTTAGGTGGCAGTATGAGCTGCGAGGAGGATGCTATGAGGCTGCAGAGCGACTTGGATAGGTTAGGTGAGTGGGCAAATGCATCGCAGATGAAGTATAATGTGGATAAATGTGAGGTTGTCCACTTTGGTGGTAAAAATAGAGACACAGACTATTATCTGAATGATGACAGATTAGGAAAAGGGGAGGTACAACGAGACCTGGGTGTCATGGTACATCAGTCATTGAAGGTTGGCATGCAGGTACAGCAGGCTGTTAAGAAAGCAAATGGCATGTTGGCCTTCATAGCGAGGGGATTTGAGTACAGGGGCAGGGAGGTGTTGCTACAGTTGTACAGGGCCTTGGTGAGGCCACACCTGGAATATTGTGTACAGTTTTGGTCTCCTAACCTGAGGAAAGACATTCTTGTTATTGAGGGAGTGCAGCGAAGGTTCACCAGACTGATTCCCGGGATGGCGGGACTGACCTATCAAGAAAGACTAAATCAACTGGGCTTGTATTCACTGGAGTTCAGAAGAATGAGGGGACCTTATAGAAACGTTTAAAATTCTGATGGGTTTAGACAGGTTAGATGCAGGAAGAATGTTCACAATGTTGGGGAAGTCCAGAACCAGGGGTCACAGTCCAAGGATAAGGGGTAAGCCATTTCGGACCGAGATGAGGAGAAACTTCTTCACCCAGAGAGTGGTGAACCTGTGGAATTCTCTACCACAGAAAGTTGTTGAGGCCAATTCACTAAATATATTCAAAAAGGAATTAGATGTAGTCCTTACTACTAGGGGGATCAAGGGATATGGCAAGAAAGCAGGAATGGGGTACTGAAGTTGCATGTTCAGCCATGGACTCATTGAATGGCGGTGCAGGCTGGAAGGGCCGAATGGCCTACTCCTGCACCTATTTTCTATGTTTCTATAAATAAGCACCAGCAGTGGTTGAATAAAGAAGTGCATAAGACAGACAGCAACTAGGTCAGATAAAAGCAAGCAGCAGAGAAATCAAACAGGAACACAAATGCACAGGAAGGATCAGAAAGAGAAATTAAAATTTTACAAACTGCACAGTACGACCATGAAATTATGAAATCTCAACCAGGTTCAAACACTGAATATAATTTTTTTATAATAAAAAAATCTGCATAAGCCCAAAGAACTTCAACAATTGAAAATATTGGTATTAGGACTGCAGCATAAGTATTTTAACAGCAAGACACTTTCCTGAAAGCTGAAATGCAACTGCTTCTCGGCAACCCTGCTCCTGCGCCACCATCCCTTATTTGGACTTGACTTTGTTTCTGTCTACTTGAAGGACTGAAGAATTACACAGCTCCCTTGAACAGCCAGCTGTAACTCACATTTAAGTCATAACCAGTTGTGGCAACATGTTCGAATCAGTATGAATGAGCTTAGGTCATTCTTGGCAGCCAATAATGTTATTTTGTCTACATGCCCACCATTTTACAGCTATCATGTAAAGTTCTCACTCTACAACATGAAACCACACGAGGCACATTCTGGGAACAAGGTCATTCTGTGACCTTAACTCTTTATTCACAGGACTCCAAAGACAATGACCCTGCGTGGGACCTTCCTTTTTATACTGTGTAATCAGGTAAGGAGTGTCTCCCACAAGTTCACCACTTGTGGCCAAGGTGTGCATCTAGGTTGAGTGTATACAGTAATACAGTGGTGTTACATTGTGGTTACATACATGACATCACCTCCCCCCCCAAAAGTCTTGTTGGGATCATTGACTTAGTCTTTCAGGTGGTCTACGCTCCCTCGTGGAGCACCGCAGTTGGGGCTCTGGTTGTTGGACAATGACGTGAGTGTCTGTCACCTGTGGTGATTCCGGCCTGTCCGCAGGGACTGTGTATTCTTCGGATTGCTCTTGTTGCTCGTTCACTGGCGGTGTTGTGAGCTCCATCTCATGGTCTTCTTCAGGTTCCTCCTTGTCGATGCTGAACCTTTTTTTTTTAAAACTTGGTCCAGATGCTTACGGCATATCTGACCATTGTTGAGTTTTACCACGATGACCCTATTCCCCTCTGTCAATTACAGTGCCCTCAAGCCATTTGTGCCCCATGGCGTGATTGAGGACGAATACAGGATCATTTATTTCTATATATCTCCCCCTCGAATTACGGTCATGGTACTCGTTTTGTGACTTGCGCTTGCGCTCAACTATGTCGGTCAGGACTGGGTGAATGAGGGATAACCGAGTTTTGAGTGTCCATTTTATTAGTAGCTCTGCGGGCGGGACCCCCATGAGCAAGTGCGGTCGGGATCTATAGGCCAGCAGGAGACGCGATAGGCGGCATTGTAGGGAGGGTCCTTGAATCCTGAGCATACCTTGCTTAATGATTTGGATCGCACGTTCCACCTGGCCATTGGAGGCTGGCTTGAACGACGCAGTCCTGACGTGGTTGATGCCATTGCACGACATAAACTCTCGGAATTCGTAGCTTGTGAAACATGGGCCATTATCACGAACCAGGATGTCCGGCAAGCCATGGGTTGCAAAGATCATTAACCTCCTGAAATAACCCCTCAGTATCCTTATATCTCTCCTCATATTGCAACCTGTCCTTTTCCATCACACTCAGTTTTATCTTCAGGTTTGACACTTCAGCCATAAGGTCCAGTTTCCACGGTGGTGGATGACGTGCATAAATTCATAATGAGCACTCGATCCATTTCGAGTACGCATCTACCACAATAAGGAACATCTTACCCATGAACGGGCCCGCGTAGTCAACATGAATGCGTGACCATGGCCTGATGGGCCAGAGCCATGGGCTGAGCGGGGCCTCCCTGGGGGCATTACCCAGCTGGGCACACGTTGTGCACCTGCGAACAGTGTTCCAAGTCTGAATCAATTCCAGGCCACCAAACGTGTGACCGGGCAATGGCATTCATCAGCACATTGCCTGGGTGCTCGCTGTGGAGTTCCCTGATGAATGCCTCCCTGCCCTTCTGGAGCATAACTGCCCGGCTGCCCCATTAGTAGGCAGTCGGCTTGGATAGAGAGCTCATCCATCCATCTGTGGAACGGTCTGACCTCCTCAGAGCATGCTCCGTATGCAGGCAACCAATCCCCAGTCAGGACACATTTCTTAATCAGGGATAGGAGGGGATCTCTGTTTGTCCAGATTTTGATCTGGCGGGCTGTGATGGGGGAGCCTGCGCTGTCAAAGGCATCGACAGCCATGACCATCTCGGTGCTTTGCTTCACTGCCCCTTCAGTGATGGCCAGTGGAAGCCTGCTGAGCGTGTCAGCGCCGGGCTGGTGCCGGATGGAGTAGTCATAAGCAGCCAGCGTGAGAGCCCATCGCTGTATGCGAGCTGATGCGTTGGCATTGATAGCCTTGCTGTCTGGCAACAGGGATGTTAATGGCTTGTGGTCCATCTCTAATTCAAACTTCCTACCAAAAAGAGTTACTGATGCATTTTTTTTTACACCATAGACATATGCAAGCGCTTCCTTCTCGACCATTCCTTATCCCCGTTCTGCTTGAGCACGCTACCCGGAGGCATAAGCCACAGGTTGTAGTTGACCCTCGGAATTGCCCTGCTGCAACACGATGGATCACATGATTATTTTTTTTTTTTTAAAAACAGGGGTCATACAGGGTCAACAACTTGTTTGAACAAAGGAGGTTTCATGCCCGATCAAAAACCCGTTCCTGACAGTCCCCCCAAAACCAATCGCAACCCTTACACAGGAGCACGGGTAGCGGCTCCAACAACATGCTCAAGTTCGGCAGAAAGTTCCCGAAATAGTTCAACAGTCCCAGGAATGAACGCAACTCCGATGTGTTGCAGGGCCTGGGTGCTCGTCAAATCGCCCGTTTTGGATTCGGTGGGCCGAATCCCATCTGCAGCAACCCTCCTGCCCAGAAACTCAACCTCAGGAGCTAAGAACACACATTTAGACTTCTTGAGTCGCAGGCCTACCCGGTCCAGTCGGCGTAGCACCTCCTCCAGGTTGTGGAGGTGTTCCTCGGTGTATCAACCCGTGATGAGGATGTCATTCTGGAATACGATCGTTCCAGGAATGGATTTAAGCAGGCTTTCCATGTTACGGTGAAAAATCGCAGCCGCTGATCGAATGCCAAAACGGGCACCTGTTATAAACGAACAGTCTCTTGTGCGTGGTGATGGTGGTCAGTAGTTTAGATTCGTCGGCCAGGTCCTGGGTCATAAAGGCTGAAGTGAGGTCCAACTTGGTGAACAGCTTGCCGCCTGCCAGCGTGGTGAAGAAGTCCTCCGTTCTCAGGAGCGGGTATTGATCTTGTAGGGTCACCCGATTGATGGTGGCCTTGTAGTCGCCACAGATCACAGATCCTGACAGAGCCATCCGCTTTTAGTACGGGAACGATGGGGCTCGCCCAGTCGCTGAATTCAACAGGCGAGATGATGCCCTCTCTCAACAGATGGTCCAATTCGCTCTTGATCTATTCCCGCATCACATATGGCACCGCTCTGGCTTTGTGGTGCACTGATCTGGCGTCCGGGGTGATGTGTATCACTACTTTAGTGCCTTTGAAAATCCCGATGCCAGGTTGGAATAGTGACTCGAATTGTTGTAGGCCTTATGAGCATGAACTTCACTCCACAGATGACAATGCGTGAACATCCCACCATTTTCAGTTCATCTCGGCTAACCAGCTCCTCCCCAACAGTGTGGGACCATTGCCTGGGACAATCTAGAGTGGCAGCCGATTCACTAACCCATTGTGTGTGACAGCCAACATTGCACTGCCTAGCACCGGAATGATTTCTTTAGTGCAAGTCCGTAATTGTGTCTCAATACGTGCCAATTTGGGTCTACTGGCTTTAAGTGGCCATCACTTCTCAAATTGCTGAACGCCCATGAGTGACTGGCTGGCCCCAGTGTCCAGCTCCATGCGTACTGGGATACCATTTAATAAAACCCTCATCGTCATTGGTGGCGTTTTGGTGCATGAACTGTGAATATTTGCTACATGGACCCACTGAACCTCGGCGTCCATCGATTTGCCCCAAAAGTCATCCTTCCTCAAAGAACCCTCTTCTGGTCCATCCGCCTCATATTAGTCTGGTTGCAGACTTCCCGCACATTCGAGCTAAGTGGCCACTGAGATTGCAGATCCTACAGACAAGCTGTTGAAATCTGCAAGGTCTAGCTGAGTGTTTTCCCCCACATCTCCAGCACGAGTTAAAATTTCCATTGTTGGGAACAAAGGGACTATGGCCAGGCATTCCGCGCTGACTGTCCCTTTGACTGCTCTTAAGTACCCTATTAGTGGGTATCAATGGCCCCATCCCGGGCCGCATTGTCCACTGTGATGGCGTGAATGTCCGTTCAGCCTGCCATTGTCTCTGTTCAAGTCCGACTCTGGGGTCTATTGCTGCCTGGGGAGTGTAGGACTGCCCCTGCCTGCCTGTGGGGCCCTGAGTCGCATTGATGATGTTGACTCCCTGATCCATCGCCTCGTTAGAGGCAGAATTGCACGCGTATATTATTTTCGTGTCTTCCTCCCCCGCCATGAAGGTTTGAGCTATCAACGCCGCCGCTTCCAAGGTCAAATCCTTGTTCTCAATTAATTTGCAGAAATTTCCCGCATGACCGATGCCCTCGATAAAGAAGTCCCTTAGCATCTCTCCCCTTCAGGCGTCTGTGAACTTAGAGGCTGGCCAAACGCCGGAGGTCCGCAACGAAGTCTGATATGCTCTGTCCGTCACGACGTAGGTGGGTGTAGAATCTGTCGGGCCATATGTATGCTACTCGCCGGCTTGAGGTGCTCCCCGATCAATTTGCTCAGTTCTTCAAAGGTTTTGTCCGCCGGCTTTTCAGGTGCTAATAAGTCCTTCATGAGCGCGTAAGTCTTTGGTCCGCAGCTGGTCAAAAGATGAACCCTTCGCTTGTCGGCCGCTGCATCTCCCAGCCATTCTTTCGTAACGAAGCTTTGCTGAAGCCTCTCGACAAAATCGTCCCAGTCTTCCCAAACACAGTACTGTACCTCTGTGCTACCGGTGGCCATTCTCATGGTATTCGTGAATTCCCGTTTCTCGTCGCCAATGTAAAGTCCTTACTCTACAGAATGAAAACACACGAGGCACATTCTGGGGACATGATCACTCTGTGACCTTAACTCTTTATTCACAGGACTCCAAAGACAATGTGTGGGACCTCACTTTTTATACCTGTGTGATCAGGTAAGGAGTGTCTCCCACAAGTTCACCCCTTGTGGTCAAGGTTTGCATCCAAGTTGAGTGTATACAGTAATACAGTGAGTGTTACATTGTAGTTACATACATGACATCAACTAATTATTATGTATTTGGAATTCTTTCCTGTTGAATGCTCATCTGAGATTATCACTATTTAACGATTAGGAACAGATCTGTATTCTAGGAACAGATCTGTATTCAAAATTCATGTGAATATTATAGGAATTTGTCCAACTTCCACCACGTGTTCTGGATTGCAAACTGCACAGTTTAAGGGGGGGGCGGGGGGGGGGGGGGGGTTACAAAAATAACGTAAAGACACGACTTAAAAATAATGTAGTTTTTTTTTTAAAAAGAACATTTTTATTTTCTAACACTGAAGCTTGCAGTCATTGTTTTTCCTCAATCAGTAGCATGTGATCTGCTCCAGATTCACCAGTCACCCCCTCCAATACCATCTTTTATCTGCTCCTCTGTGTCAGACCCTACACCACATGAAGTCATAATTGTGTAGTTGTAACAATCACTGATGGAAAGAAGAAAGCTGTTCTAACTGCAGTACAACTCCAGCATTCTGCATGTTCATTATTTGTTGAGGTTTCTGCTTCCATCTATCTCTCTGGATTCTGTTTGAATGAGTGGACTTATTGGGCTACTTGACCCAATTTAATTTAGCCCAACCTGTTCTGGATGGTCTTACTTTACATATACACCTTTACCTTTCCTTACTCCTCCAAATAAAACAAGAAAAGTATGCCACTACTCCAAAATACTGTACATTACCTTGCTACTTAACTGTGCAGATTCCCAATTGAGAGTCTCCAAGGAAATAAAGAGTGTTTTATAGCAATATAAACAATGGATTGAATCACCTGAGCCACTGTCAAAGATCTCTTCGAAAGGTTATCAACCTGAAATGTTAACTCTTGTTTCTCTCTCCACACATACTCTCCAACCTGCTGAATGTTGTCAGCATTTTCTCTTTTTAGGTCAAAGATCTCCAATTGGTCAAATCAAGAGCAACATAAATACAGAAATAGAAGTAGGTCATTTGTGTGACTGGAATGCTGTGCAGACTAGCTTAATGGTAACTCTGAATTAAATTGTAGTGTGTAAAATACTCATGGAACAAAAAGGTTATGGAAAAAACACATTAAAAATGAGAGGGAGGAAAAAACCTACCAAAGCAAAAGGGCAAATTCCAATATTCATTCAAATTCACTTTACTACAAATTGGAAAGGATATCAACAATCTTCCCTGATGTGATTGCCAAGAGGTCATTTGCTTTAACCATTCTAAAATACAAATACCAATCAGCACTCATTCTAAAATATATCTATGAGTTGCTGTTGATTTCATGACACCTGTACTGGAGCCCCAGCTAAAACTAGGCAGCACGTAAACCAATGCAAAATCAATCCACAACTTTAATGGATTACGAGTTGAGACTTAGGAGTGGTTTTGGAAAATAGGTCAAATAATTTCCACCCAAATGATTTAATCACCTGCTCCAAAAACAATTTACACGAGCCAATGACCGAGAATCAAGGCAAATATGACTTTCTAAGCAGCAGATGCAAGAGATAAAACCAGATCCACTCGCATTACATTTTTTTTTATAAATCCCACTTGTATTCTGTTTATTTGGAACAGTAACATGGAAGAGCGGGCGCTCTTCAAATGCATATCAACAGGTGAAAAGGTTCAAGTCAAAGATGACAACTACACTGTTACTAATGTCAATTATTCTAGCAAAACCATTACAAATAAGCGAGTGAAATTACAAAAAAAAATGCCCCCGCGCCAGTGCAGCCCCTTCGACTCCCATCCTTCAGCTGCTCGCCCGCTGCTGCGGAGCGATGCTCGGGCCGTGAACTCTGGCGAGACCTGGAGCGGAGGAGCCGACAGGTGAGCGCGGGGCGCGGCTGTGGGGCTCGGGCTGTGCTGCGCGCCGCTCCCAGCCCGGCGCGAGCGGCGGCGGTTGGAGCTCGCCCTGTAACGGCGGGACATGAAGCTCTTTCTCCCCCCCCGCAAAAAACAACCAACCACAAATATCCCGCGCGTAGCCACAACGGCCCACCGCCCCCCCCCCAAATAGGTCGTCCCGAACAGACAACACCGGACATCCGCAGCGACCGACCACCCAAACTCCGTCCCAGACCCAGACCCAATCCCAATCCTAAACCCAGCCCTGGCCCGCACTCACCCGCAGTGTCAGACGCTCAGCTCCGCAGCAACGACTTCTCTACGGAGCCGCCATGTTCCACTGCGTAACCGCAACGTCAGGACCATCGCGTGCACGAATGACTCACGCAGCTGGTTTGCTCGCGGGGGAGGCCCACATGTTGCACAGCTCAGGGTTCAGGTCACCTCAGCAACAATCCCCCCCCCCAACACTGAGACAGGGGCAGCTCAGCACTGAGACAACAAACACAACAACTTGTATTTATATAGCACCTTTAACGTAGTGAAACATCTTCACAGGTGTATTATGAGATAATAAAAATTGACACCCAGCCACATAAGCAGAAAGGCATAGGGCAGGTGACCAAAAGCTACATCAAAGAGGTAGGTTTTAAGGAACGTCGTGAAGGAGGAGAGGCGGAGAGGTTTAGGGAGAGAAATCCAGAGCTTAGGGCCGAGGCACCAGAAGGCACGGCTACCAATGGTTGAGCGATTATAATCGGGGATGCTCAAGAGGGCAGAATTAGAGGAGCGCAGACATCTCGGTGGGTGGGGGGGAGGGGATTGTGGGGCTGGAGGAGATTACAGAGATAGGGAAGGGCGAGGCCATGGAGGTATTTGAAAATAAGGATGAGAATTTTGAAATCGAGACATTGCTTAACTGGGAGCAAATGTAGGTCAACGAGCACAGTGGTGATGAGTGAGCGGGACTTGGTGCGAGTTAGAACACGGGCATCTGAGTTTTGGAACACCTCGAGTTTACGTAGGGTAGAATGTGGGAGGCCAGCCAGGTGTACGTTGGAATAGTCAAGTCTAGAGATAACAAAGGAGGTAACACGTGGATGAGGGCTTCAGCAGCAGATGAGCTGAGGCAAGGGCGGAGACGGGCGATGTTATGGAGGTGGAAATAGGCGGTCTCAGTTATGCTGCGGATATGTGGTTGCAAGCTCATTTCAGAGTCAAATATGACACCAAGGTTGCAAACAGCCTCAGACAGAAGTTGAGGAGAGGGATGGAGTCGATGGCTAGGGAAGGGAGTTTGTGGCGGGGTCCGAAAACAATGGCTTCAGTCTTCCCAATATTCAATTGGAGAAAATTTCTACTCATCCAGAACTGGATGTCAGACAAGCAGTCTGACAATTTAGAGACCGTGGAGGGGTCGAGAGAAGTGGTAGTGAGGTAGAGCTGGGTGTCATCAGCGAACATGTTGAAACTGACGCTGTGTTTCGGATGATGTGCCAAGGGGCAACATGCAGATGAAAAATAAGAGAGGGCCAAGGATAAATCCTTGGGGAACAAAATAGGAAATGATGCGGGGCAGGAAGAGAAGCCGTTGCAAGTGATTCTCTGGCTACGATTAGATAGATAAGAATAGAATCAGGCGAGTGCAGTCCCACCCAGCTGGACGATGGTGGACAGGCATTGGAGAAGGATAAAGTGGTCAACCGTGTCAAAGGGTATAGACAACTCAAGAAGGACTTGATTGAATTTTTCGAGGAGGTAACCAGGAGGGTCGATGAGGGCAGTGCATAAAATGTAGTGTATATGGATTTTAGCAAAGCTTTTGATAAGGTCCCACATGACAGACTGGTCACGAAAGGAAAAGCCCATGGGATTCGTGGCAAAGTGGCAAGTTGGATCCAAAATTGGCTCAGAGGCAGGAAGGAAAGGGTGATAGTTGATGGGTGTTTTTGTGACAGGAAGGCTGTATCCAGTGGGGTTCCGCAGGGCTTAATGCTGGGTCCCTTGCTTTTTGAAGTATATATCAATGACTTGGATTTGAATGTTGGGGTTATGATTAAGAAGTTTGCAGATGACACTAAAATAGGCTGTGAAGAAAAAAGCTGCGGATTGCAGGAAGATATCACTGTGCTGGTCAGGTGGGCGGAACAGTGGCAAATGGAATTCAATCTGGATAAGTGTAAGGCAATGCATTTGGGAAGGTCTAACAAGGCAAGGGAATACACATTAAATGGTACAACACTGAAAAGTGTAGAGAAACAAAGAGACCTTGGAGTAAAGGCCTACAGATCTCTAAAGGTAGCAGGCCGTAGATAAGGTGGTTAAGAAGGCATATGGAATACTTGCCTTTATTAGTCAAGGCATACAAGAGCAAGGAGGTTATGCTTGAACTGTATAAAACACCGGTTAGGCCGCAGCTGGAGTAATGTGTGCAGTTCTGGTCACCACATTACAGGAAAGATGTGATTGCACTGGAAAGGGTACAGAGAAGATTTACAAGAATGTTACCTGAACTGGAGAATTTTGGCTATGAGGAAAGATTGGAGATGCTGCGCCTGCTTTTTTTGGAACAGAGGAAGCTGAGGGGAGACCTGATTGTGGAGTATAAAATTATGAGAGGCTTGGATAGAGTGGATAGGAAGGACCTGTTTCCCTTGGCAGAGGGGTCAACAACCAGGGGGCATATATTTAAAGTAATTGCGGGGAGGTTTAGAGGAGATATGAGGGGAAATTTCTTCACCCAGAGGGTAATGGGGGTCTGGAGCTCACTGCCTGAATGGTAGAGGAAGAAATCCTCACCACATTTTAAAAATACTTGGATGTGCACTTAAAGTGCCGTAACCTACATGGCAACGGACCAAGAGCTGGAAAGTGGGATTAGGCTGGATAGCTCTTGGTCGGCCGGCGCAGACACGATGGGCTGAAATGGCCTCCTTCCGTGCTGTAAATTTCTATGATTCTATGACGAGGAGGGATACTTTGTCACAGTCACAAAGGATGTCATTTGATCATCATCATCATCATAGGCAGTCCCTCAGGATCGAGGAAGACTTGCTTCCACTCTTAAAATGAGTTCTTAGGTGGCTGAACAGTCCAATACGAGAACCACAGTCTCTGTCAGAGGTGGGACAGATAGTCGTTGAGGGAAGGGGTGGGTGGGACTGGTTTGCCACACGCTCCTTCTGATACCTGCGCTTGATTTCTGCATGCTCTCGGCGATAAAACTCAAGCACCCTCCCAGATGCACTTCCTCCACTTGGGGCGGTCTTTGGCCAGGGACTCCCAGGTATCAGTAGAGATGTTGCACTTTATCAGGGAGGCTTTGAGGGTGTCCTTAACGTTTCCACTGCCCACCTTTGGCTTGTTTGCCGTGAAGGAATTCCAAGTAGAGCGCTTGCTTTGGGAGTCTCGTGTCTGGCATGCAAACTAGGTGGCCTGCCCAGTGGAGCTGATCAAGTGTGGTCAGTGCTTCAATGCTGGGGATGTTGGCCTGGTCGACGATGCTAATGTTGATGCGTCTGTCCTCCCAGGGGATTTGTAGGATCTTGCGGAGACATCGTTAGTGATATTTCTCCAGCGACTTGCGGTGTCTACTGTACATGGTCCATATCTCTGAGCCATACAGGAGGGCGGGTATTACTACAGCCCTATAGACCATGAGCTTGGTGGCAGATTTGAGGGCCTGGTTTTCCTCAGGCGGTGGATGTCATTTATGACTTTGATGAGAGCCGTTTCAGTACTGTGGCAGGCACGGAAACCGGATTGAAGGGATTCAAACCTGGAATTGTGGGAAAGATGGGCATGGATTTGGGAGGCACCAACACGTTCAAGGATTTGGAGAGGAAAGGGAGGTTGGAGATGGGGCTGTAGTTTGCAAGACGGAGGGGTCGAGGGTTGTTTTTTTGTGAAGAATGGTGATGACGGCACCCCTTTTGAGGTAGAGGGAGACAGTACCTGAGGAGAGAGAACAGTTAACAATGTCAGCTGACATGGGAGCCAGAAAAGGAAGTTGGGTGGTCAGAAGTTTGGTGGGAATAGGGTTAAGGGAGCAATAAGTGGGTCTCATAGACAGGGTGAGCTCGGAAAGGTCATGAGGGGAGATTGGCGAGAAACTGGAGAAATATGTGAGGTCAGGGCTAAGGCCTGACTCAGCACTGAGACAGGGTCAGTAATAATCCCTCCACATTAAAACAGGGTCAGTAATGCCTCTCAGCACAGAGACAGGGTCAGTAATACCCGTCAGCACAGAGACAGGAACAATAATCCCCCACAGCACTGAGACAGGGGCAGTAACCCCCTCGCCCCCTCCCCCGCACTCCACCCGCAGCACTGAAATAGTGGCAGTAATCTCCCCTCAGCACGGAGGCAGGAACAGTAATCCCCCATAGCACCAAGACTGAGGCAGTAATCCACACAACATTGAGAGGAACATTAGGAGCGGAAACAGGAGTTGGCCATTCAGTCCCTCAACACTGCTCTGGCATTTAATTAGATCACGGCTGATCTGCACCTCAACTCCATATACTCGTCTTTGCTCCATAATCCCTTAATGCCCTTACCTAGCAAAAATCTGTCTCAATCTTGAAAGCTCCAATTGTGCCAGCATCCATAGACTTTTGTGGTGAGAGTTCCACCTTTCTATGACCCTTTGTGTGAATAAGTGCTTCCAGAATTTGCTTCTGAATGGTCTATCTGTAATAGGAAAGAAGCAAAGAAAGAAAGTTGAATTTGTTTAGCACCCTTCACGACCACTGGTCATCCCAAAGTACTTTTGAAGTGTAGTCACTATTGTATTTCATATCGTGTGTGGGGAGTGGGCAGGAGGAGGTGCGGGGGGATGTGGAGAGTGGGCAGGAGGTGTGGGGAGTGGGCGGGGGGGGGGGAGTGGGCGGGGTGGGTGTGGGGAGTGGGCAGAAGGTGTGGGGAGTGGGCGGGGAGTGGGAAGTGGGCGGGGGGGTGGGGAGTGGGCAGAAGGTGTGGGGGGGGGGTGGGGTGGGGAGTGGGAAGGGGGTTGTGTGGGGAGAGAGCGGGGGGGTGTGGGGAGAAGGCAGGGAGGGTGTGAGATGAGGGCAGAGGGGTATGTGGGGAGAGGGCAGGGGGGGTGTGGGGAGAGGGCAGGGGGATGTGGGAGAGGGCAGGGAGGGTGTGGGGAGAGGGCGGGGGGGGTGGAGGAAGTGGGCAGGGGGTGTGTGGGGAGTGGGCGGGGGGATGTGGGGAGAGGGCAGGGAGAGTGTGGGGAGAGGGTGGAGGGAGTGGACAAGGGGTGTGTGGGGTGAGGGCAGGGGGGGTATGTGGGGAGAGGGCGGGGGGGTGTGTGGAGAGAGGGCAGGGGAGGGTGTGGGGAGAGGGCAGGGGAGGCTGTGGGGAGAGGGAAGGGGGAGTGTGGGGTGAGGGCAGGGGGGTGTGGGTGAGGGCAGAAATGGGGAGTGAGTAGGGGGAAATGGGAGTGGGTAGGAGGGGTGTGGAGAGTGGGCAGGGGAGGGGGCGTGGGGGAGAGGACATGGGGAGAGGGTGTTGGGCGGAGGGCGTGGAGGGTGGGCATAAGGACTGGAAGGGAGTGGGTGTGGGGAGATGGAGTGGGTAAGAAGTCCTGGGGGAAGGTTAGAGCCTGGACCCAGAAGAGCCGAGAGCCTAGGGGCAGCACAGGCCTGCCCACAGTGTGATGTGTGTGTGCACTAGGTCCGTGCAGCACTACAGGTCTACAGTGGTTAACCTTTGCCACTGGATGAAGGCCTAGCTCTGTCAAGCCCATGTGGTGGCTGATGTGCAATGGTCACTGTTATATATGTGGACTTGTATTTACTCTGTACAGCCACCAGAGGGCTCATCCCCTGGAGTCCCAAGGGATCCCATAACCCCTTGGGAGCACAGGTATTTAAGGAGGCTTCACAGGTTGGAGAGGCACTCTGGAGACCTGCAATAAAAGACTGAGATCACACTTTACTTTGAGCTCACAGTGTTCAGTCTGACTCTTTCTCCATACACAACAGTCACCACGCGTTAAGAAAATCCACGCACAGGCATCTTCCACCCTTCAGTTGGAGTTCAGGACTGGAACATCGGATCCTTCATTGAAAAATCTGCGAACTCATGTGGAAGCAAGTCATCCTCGTTCGAGGGACCGCCTATGATGATCATATTGGCCAAGAAATCCTGGTCGGCTGCTTTCCACGGGCGATTGTGTAAAAAAGTTAAAAAAGATGCGCACTTACCTGAACCTGCTGCGCCCATGAGGGATTCCGGTCCTGAGGTCTCCACTAATTGCACATCAGAGCGCGTGCACGTCAGGACGTCCGTAAGCTGAAGCTGCAGTCACATGGCTCTGGGCAGCCAATCCAGGTAAAGTATCTACTCATTCACAATAATGGGAACTCTATAAGTTGGAGTTCCCATTATTATGATTGAGAAACCCCTCCTCCCCTCCCCCAACACCCAAAACACAAATGAAAAATAGAAAAAAATACAGCACATATTTTTATTAATTTAAATTAATGTTATTTATGTATTATAAAAAATATATTTTCCTGATTTAAAAAAAAAAGTTGTTTTTAAATCATGGTTTAAAATAAACTTACTGTAGCGGGGAGGGTTTTTAACAATAAAATGTGTTTTTTAAATTAAATTTTATTATGTTTTTGTGCATTTTAAAACTCTTACGTCTGTAAAAGTAGGCTATGTGCCTGCTTTTACCAGGTGCAAGAGTTTTCAGGACATCCGCTGGGCAAGATATGGGTAAATACCGCAATCTTACACATGCAACTGTCCTGGATGTGGAGATATGGAAGATCTTGACAGATCGGAAAAGCCGGTTTTCAACGCATGCACATTGTGCGCTGAAAACTGGCTTTTGCGATGCCTTCCCGGGTCCGTACACATTCAGTATGGACCCGGGAGCCAGAATTTCTGGGCCATTATCTCTTGTTGATTCCCTCATCAGAGGAAATAGTTTCGCAATGTCTACCCTATCAATTCATTTTTACATTTTAAACACCTTAATCAGTCCTTTTTATATTTTATTCACCTCAATTAGTTCAGCCCTCAATCTTCTATACTCATGGGAATGCTCTGGCTGGCCTTCTACTTTGCACCTTCCATAAACTTGAGCTCATCAAAAACTCTGCTGCCCAGATCCTAACTCGCACCAAGTCCGTTCATGATTTATGGTACACGCAGCGGGATTTTATAACAGCAAAACGATTGCAATGTTTGTCGACAGTGACCAGTTTATAACCGAGAATGTCTGAGGGTCATTTCTGATCAGGAAACTAACAGCTTAATTGCTGAAATTCAACGTTAATTTAGATCTGGGACAATTGTGATCCATAGAACTCCTGTGCTCACTGACCTGCATTGGCTCCCGCTCCAGCAACAGCTCGATTTAAATTTCTCATCTTTGTTTTCAAAGTCTTCTGGGTATTCACCCCTCCCTATCTCTGTAACCTCCTCCAGCCCTACAATGCTCTCTACAATCCTCCAATTCTGACCTTGCACATCTGTGATTTTCATCACTCCACAATTGGCAGCCATGTCTTTAGCTGGTGCCTCGGCCCTAAGCTCTGGAATTCTCTCGCTAAATGTCTCTGTTTCTCTACCCCTCTCTCCTCTTTAAAGATGCTCCTTACAACCTACCTCTTTGATCAAGCTTTTGGTCACCTATCCTAATATTTCCATATGTGGCTCAGTGTCACATTTTGTTTGGTAATGCTCCTGTGAAGCGCCTCAGGAGGTTTTATTATATAAATGCAAGTTGTTGTTATTGATTGCAAGCCAGGTTTATGCAACCCATCTTCACAATTTAACCCTCTAAGCCTCAGTATTATTCTGGTGAATCTGCACTGCACCACCTCCAAGGCCAATATATTTGTCCTGAGGTGTGGTGTCCAAAATTGAATGCTGTACTCCAGATGGAATCTGACCAAGGCTCCAAACAACTGAAGCATAAATTCCTCCTCTTTGTATTCCAGCCCCCTTGAGTCCCCTTGAAATAAAGGCCTTTTTGATTGTTTTTGTACCTTGTCCACTGACTTTTAATGATTTGTGTACTTAAACTCCCAAATCTACTGCTCCTCTACAATTCCTAGTTTCTCACCTTTTAGAAAATGCTCCAATTTATCTTTCTTGGGTTCAAAGTGGATGACCTCACATATGCTCACATTAATTCCATTTGCCATAGTCATGGCCGCACAATTAATCTGTCTATGTCCCTTTGCAACTTCCTGCTTCCATCTGCAATATTCACTGTCCCTCCTAACTTAGTGTTATCTGCAAACTTGGATACACAACTTTCTATTCCTTCATCCAAGTCATTTATAAATATGGTGAAAAGTTGAGATTCCAAAATATATCACTCATAGCATAGAGACTGAGGCCACCATCTTGCAGCACTGAAACATAGGCAGTAACATCTCACAGCACAGAAACAGGGGCTGCAATCTCTCATTGTAAAGAGAGCAACAATCTTTCACATCCTTAAGGCATGATTCAAGGACACACTAAAGCCTGTGACTGAGCCCCCTGCCCCCGCAACGCCCCCCCCCCCCGACCAACCGAGTCATGAAGGAGAAGAAGAGGGGAACATGGAGGAGGAGGAGGGTCCATATACACCACGTCATCCCTCTCTCTTACCTCATCAAAAAAGTAAATCAAGTCAGTTAAACACGATTTGCCTTTAACAAATTTGTGCTGACTTTCCTTAATTAATTCACATTTGTCCAAGTGACTGTTAATTTTGTCCCGGATTATCGTTTCTAAAAGCTTCCCCACCACCAAGGTTAAGCTGACTGGTCTGTGGTTGCTGGGTTTATCCATACACCCTTTTTTGAACAATTCTCCAGTCCTCTGGCAGCACCGCTGTACCCAAGGAGGATTGGAAGATTATGACCAGTGCCTCCACAATTTCTATCTTTACTTCTCTCAGCATCCTAGGATGCATCCCATCCGGTCCTGATGACTTATCTACTTTAAGTACAGCCAATCTTTCCAGTACCTCGTCTTTATCAATGTTTAGCCCATCCGGTATCTCAACTACCTCCTCTTTCACTATGACTTTGGTAGCATCTCCTAATTAGCCCCACTCCTCCGCTTATTACCCGTTTACTATGTTGACAGCTCAGCTTATATAATAAATAAGCGTGGTGGCCCCGACCTACATGAGAACATCAGCGGCAGGTCGGGGCCATAAAAGGAGCGGAGGTGCGACGGCCATGGGCAGCGTGGCGGCGTACCACTTCAGGGAGTAGTGCGAGCTGGTGCAGGAGGGTGACAGCAACGAAGAGTGATTCATCAAGGTCCAGGTCGGTGATTGGAGCGTGGACAGATACAGCAGGCGAGAGACTGGAGGAATGTGATCGGGGCCCAGCAGAGGCAGCACGGGCCGGCCCACACTGCGATATGTGTGCACGCTAGGTCCGTGCAGCAGAGCAGGTCTCCAGTCGTCTTGGATAACCCTTGCCACTGGACCAAGACCTAGCTCTGTCAAGCCCATGTGGTGGCTGGTGTGCAATGACCACCACAAGTTAAAAAAAATCCACTCACAGGCATCTCTTCAGGATGTAGTTCAGGACCTGGAATATTAGGTACTTCATTGAAACACCTGTGAACTCATCTTTTTTTTGGCGTCATCCTCGTTTCGAGGGGCTGCCTATGATGATGATGATGAAAGCCAATGTGAATAAATATACTATGATTTAGATCATTTCATTTATAATAAAGTGTTTAGCCAATACTGCTAATAAATAAATAAATTAATTGCAATTGTTGTCCCTTATCAAATATTGAAAAAGAGTTGAAATATTTTCAGTTTGTATAAAGGAAGTGCCCTCCCACAGTAAAGCAGTGAAGTGCACATTAAACAACATGTTACAAACAACTGATTGCATCTGTAACAGCTACAGGCAACTACAGACAGTTTTCTTTCAATCCCCTGTAAGTTAATGGAACTGATCATCAAGTGTAAATTTTATCTGTATGATAATTTAATTAACAGCAATAACATGGATGCAGAGGGGAAGATACTGCCTGACCAAACTCCTTGGAGCCGAAATTGGTCGATACCGATGGTCCGTCTATTTCTTGGCGGTATGCCGGTGGCATGTTGTTTCATACTGCCGGCATAACACCGAGACCGAAGAAGGCGAAATTGGTGAAAAAAATGTTGCCGTTATGTCAGCGGTCTGCATCAGGGGGTATGCATCTTAGGTGTCGAACAACTCTCTGATCGATGGCACGGAACTGCGCATGCACAAATTTTTTTTTTTCCAATTTTTTTTCACAAGCGTTTTACTCGCGATTTCAGGGGTCAGGGGTCACCCATGCATGCGCAGTGAGTAGAGGAGGAGAGAGAGAGAGAGAGAGTGGTAAGGAGCAGCAAGGTAATCAAAGGCCAGTGTGTTTGAAAATAGATGGCACAGTGGAAACAAATTGGTAGCAACTAATAATTATTCAGTTTCAACACAAGATCAGATATTTAAGAAGGGAAAATTAATATACAGAAAATAATTATGCCAATGTTAAAGAAAACATCCAAGCGCAGGAATATCAAGGAGGGGAGGTTGAGGGTGCCTGCCTTCAATGAAACGGAGTTACCTGCCCTTCTAGAGCACATCACAGACAGGTACTCCGACCTCACCAAGGGTGGTCATGGAAAGCCCCTCCCAAAGGAGCACAACCGAATTTGGGACGAGATGGGGAGGCTCTGTCCTCAAAAAGTACGATGGTACGCACTGGGGAAAGGTGCCATAAGAGGTGGAATGACCTGGTGAGGGTTGCAATAGTAAATAATTATTTTATTTATGCCCTACCCCCCACATGTGCTATATTCCATGTAAATATAAGTTCAGTGTCACACGGATGGTGTTATTTATCTTAAGGTTACGGCAATGTATTCGTGCTTTTCAGGCAATGACAAGAGGATCAACGCAATGCTTTTTTAATGTGTGTGTGTCTGTGCCAGGTTAAATGGATTGAAGATTTATACTTTGATTTTCTTTCCTTTCTGCAGAGGAAGATATCTGCAATAGCGGCCGATCAGCGTTGCACGGGGGGCGGCCCCACAACCCAGGAGCCACTTACAGATACCGAGATCCATGCCCTGTCTCTGGTTGGGAATAGCAACTGTGCCACCACCGCCATTGGAGCTGACCTACTCACACAAGATGGTAAGTTGAATAAAATGCAGTCTGAATTGCGGTCCTATCATGTCATGTAATCTAACTAACTGTAATGTTGGCCTGATGTAATCTAATGTAAGTTTATTGCACTTAAATGTTGGCCTCATGTGATGTATTGGAATGTTGGGGCATGTAACGCGATTCATATAGGTATTGTGTCTGTGATATGTAATGCAGTACTGCAGCAGTGGTAGACATTTAAGTAAGACTGTGATAAGTCACAGTACTATGTACTAATGTAACCCTCACCCCTTCCCTGCTGCCAAGCTTTTTAAAATGTTGTTTTGTACTTCCAGACTCCAATGATTCAGACCACAGTGACACCGATAACAGACCCACTGCCTCCACCTCTCGCGTCACTCAGCCCTCTCCCAACGAGGAAAAGGAAGAAGAACAGGAAGAGCCGCTGATCCAGCAGCCAGTGGAGGTGGAGTTGATGGTGGAGACAGAAGACGATGCACCAGCTCCATGTGGGACAACTGTAATATCCTCCACCACCACGGAGTCTATATTCATGGGATTCCCCCATGGGTACTCTGATTCTGCCGGACCAAGCTGTGCACAGCAAGGCACCCCGAGTGTTGCAGCGCCTTTGTCGCAGCGACAGAAGTTGGTGCAGGAAAGGTCGGTTGCTGTAGGCGTGTATCAGGACTGGTCACTCGCAGGTTGGGACCATAAAAGGAGCAGTGAGCGGCGGCCATGGGCAGCATGGTGGACCCGACCTGTGAGAGACCATCAGCGGCAGCTTGGGGCCATTAAAGGAGCACCGAGTGGCGGCCATGGGCAGTGTGGCGGCATCCCACTGCAAGGTACAGCGCGAACTGATGCAGGAGGGCGACAGCAGCAAAGAGGAGCGTGGGCACATACAGCAGGAGTAGCGAGGTCGGGGTGAAGGAGCAGCACAAGAATGTAGAGGGACGTGATCGGGGCCCAGGAGAGGCGCGAGTTTGGGCCAGAAGAGGCGAGGGCCCAAGGGGAGCACGGGCCAGCCCTCACTATGATATGTGTGCACACTAGGCCCGTGCAGCAGAGCTGGTCTCCAGTTGTCTTGGGTAATCCTTGTCACTGGACCAAGACCTAGCTCTGTCAAGCTCGTGTGGTGGCTGGTGTGCAATGGCCACCACATGTTATAAAAATCTATGCAGAGGCATCTTCCACCCTTCAACATGTAGTTCGGGATATGGAATATTAGGTCCTTCATTGAAACACCTGCGAACTCATCCCTTTTTGGCGTGGAAGCAAATCATCCTCGTCTCGAAGGACTGCTTATGATGATGATGATGATGTACCAGGACATGGTGCGTCTGTCATAGGCCAGTGGTGACATAGGTCGAGAGCTGCTCAAGGCCATGACTACAATAGCCACTAACATCGCGGCTCTATCAGAGCAGTAATCAGAGGAAAGGTTGCGTGTGATCGCCGCGATGAAGTGGACCACCGACGCTGTCGAAGCCATGCGGCAATCGACAGGATCGGGACATGGCTCGGAACCCCCAAGTGCCATAATAGTCAGGTCGACAGCACCTGAGGGTGGGGAGCTGACATCATCTCCCAGCTCTGAAGCCTCGCCTTCCACATCGCGAGCTTTTCCTGAGGCTCCAGTTATTGCGCCTGCAATGTCTCAATCCCCCCCCCCCCCCCCAATGACAGCAACGGCACTTGGGGTGCGATGCTGCACGCCAGCTTGGTATATACCTGGGAAGGTCCATGCCCACGGGCATTGGGAAAGGGAAGGGTAGCAGGAAGAAAGGGGGACTAGTCCCAAGGGTGATGTACCACACGGCCATGGAAGGGGCAGAGGGCATGGGTGGGGAAATTAGAGGGTTAGTTATTAAAGTTATAAAATGTTTGTTAAAGTTGGGATTAAAGTTTTGTAAGTTTTGTTAAAGTTTTTATTGAATTTGTAACAGTTAA
Source organism: Pristiophorus japonicus (assembly GCF_044704955.1). Classification (NCBI taxonomy): domain Eukaryota; kingdom Metazoa; phylum Chordata; class Chondrichthyes; family Pristiophoridae; genus Pristiophorus; species Pristiophorus japonicus. The sequence goes on along the minus strand of NC_091987.1, from coordinate 121,722,442 downwards.
TTTTTACAAAGTTTTGAAATTGTATATTTTAAACATTTTTAGATAAACGTTTGAATTGAATTTAACCACTCTTGTACAGTGTCAAACGTTTGGGGTAACAGTCATGAGGGTCCAAAAATGTAGCTCTCCACATTCAAGCAAAGCATTCATTTATGAGCTGCTGATGTAACAATTTTGCAGTGGCATACGCTCCGCGTGCCCTCAGCTATGGTGTTGGGGATGGTGCCATGGGTTCATCTGCCATCTCCTCATCATCCTCCTGCCCCTCATTGTCCTCTTCTTCCTCCTCCGTCTCCTTCACTCTCTCCTCAGCTGGTCCCGCAGTCCCCTGTGGCAATTCCTGTCCCCGCATGTATGCTAAATTATGCAACATGCAGCACACCACTGTGAACTGAGCAATCTGCTCAGGGTAATATTGCAGCCTGCCTCCCGAGTGGTCCAAGCATCGAAAGCACTGCTTCAGCCCTCCAATTGTCTTTTCAATTCTGTTTCTTGTAGCTATATGGCTTTTATTGTATCATTGTTCGGGTTCTGTGTGAGGGTCCCGCAAGGGGGTCAAGAGCCAGGTAGCGAGGTCATACCCTTTGTCTCCCAGCATCCAGAATTTACTTTGTGGCTCAGACTTCAACAGGCCAGACACAGTGTTCTCCCACAAGATATGCGCATCATGGATGCTCCCTGGAAAGTTGGCATTCACTGCCATTATGCGCTGTGTATGGTCGCATACCAGCTGCACATTGGGGAAGTGAAATTCCTTACGGTTTCGGTACACCTCCGTCTCCTGTAATGGTGCTCGCAGGGCAATATGGGTACAGTCAACAGCACCCTGCACCTTGGGGAAGCCAGCAATGCGTGCAAATCCCGAATCCCTGTCACTCTGAGCCTCCCTCGTCATTGGGAAGTTTATAAATTCCGTCCGGCATGCATACACTGCTTCGGTTACCTGTCGAATGCACCGATGAATAGCGTACTGAGAAATAACGCATATGTCCCCAGCTGATGATTGAAAAGACCCACATGCATAAAAGGAAAGTGCCACAATCACCTTCATCTCGACAGAAAGTGCAGTAATATTGGTGCTACCGGGCTGCAGGTCTGCCTTAATGAGCTGGTAAATCTCAATGATGACCTCTTTTCGGAAGCGCTGCCTTCGGACACACTGTCGGTAGGTTAGGTCTAAATATGAACACTTCTCTCTGAAGATCCTTTGTAGGTAAGGCCTCCTCCTTCTCATCATCATTCTGTGACCTCTTCCATGGGCCTTATAACTCTGCTCAATAAACTTCCTCACTTCTGGTACCTCCATTAGACAGGTTGTCATCAATAGAGGCTGAGATAACACAGGCCCCATTCTTTTTAACTCTCCACAATATTTTTCGATCAAAAAAATATTAATAAAATGCCTTTCTATCTTAATAATTTACTCTAATAGTAAATATACCATTTCCAATCAAAATCGCATTCTAAAATCACTTTTCGCCTCAGAGATACAGAGCTGCTGTTTTAGCTAACAGTTCCCGATTTCCAAAATGGCGACTCCTTGCACTCCGCCCATTCCCGGCCAATTACCATCGTGTAAAACCACCTTTTCCAGGGCGGTATGCAGCTCTGGTGGTATATTGGCGGTGTGCCATGAAAATCGCACTTTTTGGGCGGTCTGCAGGCAGTCCTGCACGTCAGACCGTGTGTATATCGCTCACCAAATGTAATTGATGAATATTCCGCCGAGCGGTATGTCAGTGGTATGTAGCTGTTTTCTAACCAAAATCGCCCTTTTGGGCAGTACGCCGGCAGTCTGCGGGCAGTATGTGGCGGTATGTCGACCAATTTCGGGCCCCTTGACTTCTTTGAGGAAGTGTTTTCCCACGTGAACGGCAGTGACCCTATAATGTCTTGTAGCTAGAATTCCGGAAGGCCTAAGACAAATGGGAGGTTATTAATTAAATTCAAACCTATGGGAATTCAGTGTAAATCTTGGTTATTGGCAAGAAATTGCCTAAATGGTAGAATTTACATCAAGGTAGGGTGAAGTACTGAGTGCGGTGTCCCAGGGTCGATGTTGTTTCTAATTTACATTAATTTAATAATTTAAAAGACATTGCTGCACTGGGGAGACTTTAGACTCATCCCAGATGAATGAAAAAAGATGGCCAAGTGGCCATCTTTGTTATCATTTTTTCCTATCTTCCTTTTCCTTTTTCTCTATTTATCACCCCTTTTCTGTTTTTTTCATAGCACATTTAGTTCTGAGATTTGCTAATGTTTTCTAGTATTTATTGTTTTAATAAAGGCCTTTCACTATCATGATAAATGTTGGGATAGTTCTGACTCAATAGTGATTTCTTGCTTCTTCTCACTTTCGAGCGACAGAAAGACCACCGAGATCAATATATATGAAGAGAAATATTCAGCCCACGTAGTTCATCATTCCATTTAAACTGTTGATTCCCCAACTGTCTCTGTAGTGATTCCAGAGTTTTCACTTCCATTCTCTTACACAAAGGACCATTCCAGATATTCAGCAATTCTTTGTGTGAAGAGGGGCTTCCTAATATTAATTCTGAGATTTCCTTTTCCCAGTGTTTCCTGTTCCATTTGTTCTGCAGTTGAAGTTCAACTTAACTTAACTTTTCTGTTACCCATTGTATTTTATGTACATCTATAGGGAAGTATAGCTCGGATTTGTCAATCAGCCATTTTTAAAGAGCCCGTTGTGTGTGTGTGAGAGCATTGGAAAAATTACAGCTGGAGCAATACAAAATGCAACCCGGAGAAAGGACCAAGAATTTCTTACTGGAAGAAGCAGAGGCACTGGTTACTGTGATTGAGAACAGATGGCAGGAACTGGATACCAGCAGAGGTCACATAAAAGTACCATCAAAAGAAATGAACAAACGCTGGAACCAAGTTGCAGAAGACTTCTGCGCAGTGGTGAACACCACGAGATCTGGAAGCCTGTGTAAAAAGAAATGGCAGGACCTTGGTCAAGTAGTTAGTGTAAGTAATATTTTCATTTATTCAATGCAATTGTAAATGTGACCAGCTGTATATGTCCCACCCAGCAGAAAAACACCCTCTCTAAAATGTTGCATTTTCATTTTTGCAGAGGAAGGTGGCACACAACAAAAGGGAAAGAACTCGAACGGGAGGAGGCCCGGCAAATCTGCACCCACTGACACCCTTGGAAGAGAGGGTCGCTGCTTTGATGGGTCCTGCCTGGAAAAACGCAATCCGTACTGCACAAGCTGGCCCACACTCGAGGGAGAGGGTAAGTCCAGAACATTCATTGTGGTCCTTCAAATCAAACTGCTGCCTGGCCTGCGATGCGTGAGCCTACTCATGCCACCCATCCTGCCCCCTTCTCTGCTGATAACCATTTGACTGTTCTGTTATATTTTGCAGAACTTGAGGCCAACCCTGACGATGCAGAAGATTCAGACGAGGATGAGCCTGAAGAGGAGAACATCTTCCAATCTAACCTTCCAGACCAAGAACATGGGGGTGAGGGGGAGGGGATGGCGCTGGATGAAACTCCCATTGTTGTACTGAATATGGAGGAGGTGCCACTCATGGAGATGTCAGTCCCTTCCGTGACTAGTGGTTTGAGTGTTGGTGGGACATTCTATGGTTTCCCACCTTCTGAGGTTGTGGGTCCCAGTGGTGTGGTGCAGCGAGGCACACCCAGGGCCCCACCGTCCCAGGCTGCGGGTACCAGTGAGATGCAGCGAGCCACACCCAGGGTGAGGAAGGAAAGGAGAGCTCAACCGCACTCTCTTGAGATGCAGGATGTAACAGATGTGATTCTGATGATGTCATTTAGTGCGGAGAGCATTGACTTTACCTGATCACTCCTGGACCCCATCAGTGGGGTGAGTGATGAGGTAGCGGGACTGTCGGGAGAAGTAACAACACTCTCACGAGAAATGGGAACGATATCCGGGACCATCAGTGAGGAAATAGTGGCCACGAGGGGGGGAATGTCAGAGGTAGTGCAAACTACGTCACTGGCCATTAGGGAGGGAATGTTGCAGGTCATTGAGACACTGTCAGGGTGCATGAGGGACGGCATGTTGGAGTTAGCTGCTGCAATAAGGGAACACACCCAGACAGAATCAACTGCCCACTCCCACTGCAATCCCCACACCAGCCTCTGAAGATCCCAAAGCCGGGCTCCAACTTGCTGCCTGACGCTGACGCCCCCCACCATCAAGAGGTGCGCAGTACCCGAGATGTTAGAAGGAATAAGCTTGGTACCAAGCCCAGAAACACTGCGCCACCGCCTGCGGGCAGGCGTGGTGGAAGTCCAAGACCAAGCACAGCGGGCGGTTTTACAATAAGGGGGATGAGAGATGGGTGCACCTTTCTTTGCTGCTGTTGTTGTTATAATTGTTGTTACTGTTATCTGTTCTCAGATTAAAAGTGTTTTGTAAGTTATATAAATTTACAAGCTTATAAGTGATCTTAAAGTTTTTAAATGATCTTAAAGAGTGATATTAAAGTAAAGTTTGATATAAGAATAATTTTATTAAAGTTAAGTTAAGTACATTGTTAACTTTTGAATAAAATATATTTTACATAAAATTGAATCATGTTCCATTAACACAACACAACAATACAGAACAGCTCCAAACAATAAATATATCCATGTGGAATAGTTGTCGCTGAGCCCTCAGGCATCAGTAAAGCATCCACAGATGAGCTGCTGGCGTAAGGCTCGAGCAATCGTTAAAGGGGCATGATGGCCCGCCCTGCACCGCCGCCGTGCTTCGGCCTCCTTCTCTTCCTCCTCCTGCTCGTCACCTGCATCTTCCACATTATTATCATCGGCCACTCTCACCGCAGGTGGGTCTTCCACTACCAGCTGCTGCTGCCTCATGATGGCTAAGTTATGCAGCATGCAGCACACAACAGTGAACTGACCGACAATCTCAGGGGAGTACAGCAAGTAGCCTCCGGAATGGTCCAGGCATCGGAAACGCTGTTTCAATATGCCAATGGTGATCTCAATGATGCTGCGCGTTGCAATGTGTGACATGTTGTATTGATGGTCAGCTTCCGTCCGGGTTACGCATAGGGGCGTCATGAGCCAGGTGGTGAGGCACACCCTTTGTCTCCCAGTAGCCAGCTCTGCCCTTCTGGCTGCTGCTCAAACATGGCAGATATAATGCTGTCACGTAGGATGAACGCATCATGGGTACTGCCAGGGTATCTTGCATCGACTGACATGATGCGATGCATGTCATCACACACGAGCTGCACATTGATGGAGTGGAAGCCTTTTCTATTCCTGTACATCTTGGAATCCTGCAAAGATGCTCGCAAGGCGAAGTGGGTACAATCAATGGAGCCCTGTACCTTTGGGAAGCCAGCAATCCTTGAGAAGTCCACAGCCCTGTCATGGATTGCTTGGGCGCTCATGGGGAACTTGATGAAAGTCATTCCTCGCGCATACAGTGCAGCTGTGACCTGGTGAATGGAGACATGTATTGTATGTTGAGAGATGGCGCACACACCTCCAGTTGTAGCTTGAAACGATCCGGAGGCATAGAATGAAAGAGCAGCTGTAACCTTCAGTTCAACTGACAAAGCAGTCCTCCTGATGCTTCTCAGCTGTAGGTCTGGTTTCACTCACTCACAGATCTCATGGACAACTGGCCTCCTGCCCAGCACCCTATGGGCTCTGATGTTCCTGATACGATGAGCTCTAATCAATTGTCTTCTACATAGCACCATGATGCAGAAAGCTCGCACAAGGTATGACATTGTCAGTATCGCCCCCATACCTAAAGGTAAACTTTTAAAGAAGCTCAAAGCGGCAGGAAAGCAGGCAGCACAGGTTCACAGTTCTCTCTCTTCCCAAGGTCTGTATGGATGGACCACACCCAAAGGTCTTGTGACCTCTCCTCTCTCCCCCTCCCTTGAGTCTTGTGACCTCTCTCTCCCTCCCCCTCCCCGGGCTACAAGCCGTAAGATCAGCTATCTCTCTCTCTCTTCCCGGGCTACAAGCTGTAAGATCGGCTCTCTACCTTCCCCCTCCCTAGGCTACAAGCCGTAAGATTGGCTATCTCTCCCTCCTCTCCTCCCTTCCCCCCCCACTTGTTTTGTAGTCGAACCCCGAACCACTGTGTCCGGACGCGAGGCCGATTCTGCCGGCCAAACCTACAACCCTCCAGGCCTTCCAAGATGTTCGTTGGTGGCGTGTGAGTGAGTAAAAAAATGAGAAAACTTGTGAAATCCAACAAATTTACACTTCCAAGTTGACAGGTTAAAAAAAAAGTTGAACTTTATTATTGATTTTGACAGTGTTCTTGACTCCCTCCAAAATCTTCGCTTTAAAAACAATGGCGTCTTTCAGCGCAGATTTGTGAATATGCGCTGGTTTTCTTAACTCACCAGAAGGTTTTTCGTGAGTGGCCAGAAACGTCAACGTAATAGAAAAAAATGTTGGCCAAACTGCAAACAATTGAAAAAACAGGCACAGACATGAGGGAACTGGCCTAGAAAAATCGTAACTAAATCAGTTACGCCGGCGCAGATCACAGGGGGAAAGTTTGAAAAAATAAATACGCCAAAAATTTGATTCAATACGCCAAAAAAAGCCTACTCCAAAAACTCGGCGCAAATCACTGGCAAAATTGAGCCCTATGTGTGAGTAACTAATCTCTAAAGTTAAATTTAATGATTGAAATCTTTAATTGACTCGCACAGAAACTGGAACTATTTGCCAATTTAATTTAGACTGTTGGTATTTTATCTGTTTATGATCCTCCCTGGGGAAGTATTTTAAGATTTAAAAAAATATAATTTTGCTTAATCAAGTTCAATGCATTAACTCATTGTGTTGTAATAAATGAGACATCAAAGTAAAGATCTAAAATTGAGCTTGGTGTACGGTATAAATGTACCTTCACATTTTCAACCAATAAAGCATTTAGTAGCGCACGTTTGTCAGAAATTAGATGAAGTTTAGATATTTATAATTTTTCCATGTGTTTTCAGCAGTCACCTACTTCAAACAGTCAGGATGCACAGTGCACCTTTATACCTTAAATACATGTCAACCAATATTGTGATCTCCTGCCTGAGGATCACAGGTAAGGACTGTAATAATTTTCAAAAAATTGTGAAAAAGTCGAGAGTCAAACCATTTTCTCATACAATATTGTATCTGCAGAAATAATCATAATTTTGTTACTATTTGACACAAAAACCTCTGATAGGATTTATTCTTTCTCCCTAATGTGTTCCATTAAACACATCAATTCAGAATTATTCGTAAATTTGCATATATTGTTTTAGCATATTATTTAAACAATGGAGACATTCAATTCCTCTTGTAATCTTGACAGAATTCAGAGCAGTATGGTTCATTGAATAATGGTGTTACTGTAATATACCAGGCTAGCTTGTGTTTTTAACCTGGTTTAACGAGTATGACATGCTGAGTTCCTGGACATCAATTTGGGAGACACCAAACAGAGACCAGGTGCGCCTTCATAAACAGGACGAAAAAATTGGACGGCTGCTGTCATACACCTTCGAATGGCCAATTTGAGGTCAGCATAGTAATGGGAGCAGCTCATTCATCCATCTTTAAAGGCCATGGATGGTAGATGGCATGCAGATGCCCAAAAAAGGAAGGGTGGGTAAAATTTGTCTTCGAACAACAGACAATCCAATGAAGATTTGGGGTCGGGTTTAGAGTTGCATTAATGAATATATTTGCATTTACTAGCTAGAAGGAACCAAAAATATGCTCCTCTTCGACTCCTGAACAAGGCTCACTACTATCATCCAATTCAAAGTTAGACACCAGTTAGACAAAGTTAGAGGGAGCAGCGTGCGGTGGCCCGGCCCGGAAATCGGCGCGGTCCCAGCCTACAAGACCATCAGCAGGCCGGGGCTATTAAAGGGAGCATCGTGTGGCGCCATGCCACTGCAGGGAGCAACGTGTGCTGTTACAGGAGGGCAATGGCTGACTGCAGTGAGGGCAGGTACAGCAGAAGTGGCGAGGTCGGGCCAAAGGAGCGGCAAGAGTTCATAGTGGGATGAGATCAGGGCCCAGGAGAGATGAGAGTTCAGGGCCCAGAAGAGGCAAAGGCCCAGGGGCAGCACGGGCCAGCCCACACTGCGATATGTCCAGAAGAGCTGGTCTCCAATCGTCTTGGTTAAGCCTTGCCACTGGACCAAGACCTAGCTCTGTCAAGCCCGTGTGGTGGCTGGTGTGCAACGGCCACCACACGTTAAAAAAATCCACGCACAGGCATCTTTCCACCTTTCAAGATGTAGTTCAGGATCCGGAATATTAGGTCCTTCATTAAAGCATCTGTGAACTCATCCCTTTTCAGCTTGGAAGCAAGTCATCCTCATTTCGAGGGACTGCCTATGATGATGATGAGACACCAGCAGCAGGACTTGCATAGATATCAAAGGTCAACATCTGTTGCACGAATCCTTAAAATCCATTGTTCAAACATGTCCTAGTGTTGCTGCATACAGTAGTTACATTGTAGAATTTAGTAGATTGGGAAAAATATCCTCATTATTGTTTTCTTCACTTTCAGGTTCCCAGATCTTTCCTGTCTCTATAATTGTGCATCTGATCCTCTCCCAATAACTTCTTGTCACTTATCCTTTTGCCCTTATTGCCTCATTGTAGTGCATTATAGAGCATCCCTGATTATAACTGCTCAACCATTGGTGGCCGTGCCTTCAGCTGCCTGGGCCCTAAGCTCTAGAACTCTGTCCCTAAACCTCTCTACCTCTCTTTCCTCCTTTAAGACGCTCCTTAAAACCTACCTCTTTGACCAAGCCTTTGACCATCTGCCATAATTTCTTCTTATGTGGCTCAGTGTCAAATGTATTTGTTTTGTCTTATAACACTCCTGTGAACCGCCTTGGGACATTTTACTATGTTAAAGGCGCTATATAAATACAAGTTGTTGTTGTTGATGCATTAATCATCCTGCCATCATGCCATTCTGCAGCACTCCCATGTCTTTTCTCCTGAAGCCTTCTCCGATGCTTCCATTCCATTGGTGCACCATTGCAGCATTTGTATACAGCCAAGTCTAACTTCTATGCTACTAAAAGGTGAGAGAGAGCGAAACCAGGAAGTTATAGACCTGTTAGTCTAATATCTGTCGTGGGGGACGTTATTGGAATCTATAATTAAGGACAATGTGACTGAACACTTATAGAAATTTGAGCTGATTAGTGAGAGCCAAAATGGATTTGTAAATGGTAGGTCATGTCTAATAGACCTACTTGAATTTTTTGAGGAAGGAACTAAAACAGTAGATGGGGAACTGTCTATGGATGTAGTTTAAATGGACTTCGGAAGACATTCGATAAGGTTCCACATAAGAGACTGTTAGCTAAAATTAAAGCTCATGGGGCTAGATTTTCCATTATTTTTGCATGCATACTGCCCATTTAACATCCATTTTAACACTAAAATGAGGTATAACGCCCATATAGCCACAAAATGGAAACTAACGCCCATTACTCAGTCACTTATTGCCGAGCGTTACTTTCGACATATACGTAACGCCAATAAAAAATAATATCCCCTGCCCACTTTGTTTGGGCGGAAAGATTAGAATGGGCGAAACCAACGACCATAATATCGCCCAGCGTTACTTTCGGCACGTAATTAACACCAATAAAAAATAATACCACCCGGCCACTGTTTTTTGTCGTAAAGATCACATTTGCCGAAACTAATGTCCAGAAAATCGCCCAGTGTTACTTTCGACACCTCACACACATCTCGCCAACAATATCGCTCACCGAAAAAACCGCTGTGAAAAAGTTGCTCTCACCTGAACTAATCACAGCGGTATGGATGCCATTTTCTAAATCGCAGGTCGCTTCATTTAAAAGGCTGCTCTTCTTCAACTTTGGGGGAGCTTGGATGTACTCTGGAGGTCTTTTCAGGTGATGTGAACATCTAAACAAACATCTTATCATACTGTGGACAATTGGAATTTACTTTAGTGTCTTAGTGGGGAAACTTATTGTTTGTGAACAATCGGTGTAATACTGATATTGGAATGGGGCCTGTCATTTCGCAGCCTGTCTTGATGACCACGCACATGCTGCAGACTTGAGATGGCAGAAGGTACATTCGACAGCGACATGTGCCCAATGTATGATGTGCCAGACTGATGAGAGGACCAGACGTTACACTCCCCGCACTTTATTAATGACTTAGATTACACAATAGGGAGTCATATATCCAAGTTTGTTGATGACACAAAGATTGGTGGTACAGTACGTAGTGCAGACGGGAGCATAACATTACAAAGAGATATTGATAAATTAAGCGAGTGGGCAATACTGTGTCAGATGGCTTTCAATGCAAGTAAGTGTGAGGGCATCCATTTTGGCCCAAAAACGGGTAAATCTGTGTAGTGTGTGGAGAAAGAGTCAGACTGAACACTGTGAGCTCAAAGTAAAGTGTGACCTTAGTCTTTTTTTGCAGGTCTCCAGAGTGCCTCTCCAACCTGTGACGCTTTCTTAAATACCTGTGCTCCCAAGGGATTATGGGATCCCTTGGGACTCTGGGGAATGAGCCCTCTGGTGGCTGTACAGAGTAAATACAAGTCCACATATATAACAATCTGAGTATTATTTAAATAGTGAAAAGCTAAGAACAGTGGAGGTCCAAAGAGATTCAGGAGTCCACGCACAGAGATCACTAAAATGTAGTAGTCAGGTACAAAAAGGCGAATGGAATGTTATCCTTTATAACTAAAGGGCTAGAATATATACTGGTGGACATTTTGCTACAGCTGTACAAAGCCCTGGTTAGACCACATCTGGACTACTGTGTACAATTCTGGGAACCACACTTTAGAAGGAATATATTGGCCTTAGAAGGATTGCAGTGCAGATTCACCAGAACGTTACCAGGGCTACAAGGGTTAGATTACAAAGAGAGATTACATCAACTAGGCTTGTATTCCCTGGAATATAGAAGGTGAAGTAAGGAGTGATTTGATTGAGGTTTTTGGGGATTTTGAAAGGAATTGATGGTAAATAGAGAGAAACATTTTCTGCTGGTAGGCGAGTGTGTGACATGGCGACATAACCTAAAATTATTCACTCTGCTTAGATGAGCTTTAGTGAAAATTGGTGAAGAGCAAATAGAAAAACATAGATAGAAACATAGAAAATAGGTGCAGGAGCAGGCCATTCAGCCCTTCTAGCCTGCACCGCCATTCAACGAGTTCATGGCTGAACATGAAACTTCAGTACCCACTTCCTGCTTTCACGCCATACCCCTTGATCCCCCGAGTACTAAGGACTTCATCTAACTCCCTTTTGAATATATTTAGTGAATTGGCCTCAACTACTTCCTGTGGTAGAGAATTCCACAGGTTCACCACTCTCTGGGTGAAGAAGTTTCTCCTTATCTCGGTCCTAAATGGCTTACCCCTTATCCTTAGACTGTGACCCCTGGTTCTGGACTTCCCCAACCTTGGGAACATTCTTCCTGCATCCAACCTGTCCAAACCCGTCAGAATTTTAAACGTTTCTATGAGGTCCCCTCTCACTCTTCTGAACTCCAGTGAATACAAGCCCAGTTGATTCAGTCTTTCTTGATAGGTCAGTCCCACCATCCCGGGAATCAGTCTGGTGAATCTTCGCTGCACTCCCTCAACAGCAAGTATGTCCTTCCTCAAGTTAGGAGACCAAAACTGTACACAATACTCCAGGTGTGGCCTCACCAAGGCCCTGTACAACTGTAGCAACACCTCCCTGCCCCCTGTACTCAAATCCCCTCGCTATGAAGGCCAACATGCCATTTGCTTTCTTAACCGCCTGCTGTACCTGCATGCCAACCTTCAATGACTGATGTACCATGACACCCAGGTCTCGTTGCACCTTCCCTTTTCCTAATCTGTCACCATTCAGATAATAGTCTGTCTCTCTGTTTTTACCACCAAAGTGGATAACCTCACATTTATCCACATTATACTTCATCTGCCACGCATTTGCCCACTCACCTAACCTATCCAAGTCACTCTGTAGCCTCATAGCATCCTCCTCGCAGCTCACACTGCCACCCAACTTAGTGTCATCCGCAAATTTGGAGATACTACATTTAATCCCTTCGTCTAAATCATTAATGTATAATGTAAACAGCTGGGGCCCCAGCACAGAACCCTGCGGTACCCCACTAGTCACTGCCTGCCATTCCGAAAAGTACCCATTTACTCCTACTCTTTGCTTCCTGTCTGACAACCAGTTCTCAATCCACGTCAGCACACTACCCCCAATCCCATGTGCTTTAACTTTGCACATTAATCTCCTGTGTGGGACCTTGTCGAAAGCCTTCTGAAAGTCCAAATATACCACATCAACTGGTACTCCTTTGTCCACTTTATTGGAAACATCCTCAAAAAATTCCAGAAGATTTGTCAAGCATGATCTCCCTTTTACAAATCCATGCTGACTTGGACCAATCATGTCACCATTTTCCAAATGCGCTGCTATGACATCCTTAATAATTGATTCCATCATTTTACCCACTACTGAGGTCAGGCTGACCGGTCTATAATTCCCTGCTTTCTCTCTCCCTCCTTTTTTAAAAAGTGGGGTTACATTGGCTACCCTCCACTCGATAGGAACTGATCCAGAGTCAATGGAATGTTGGAAAATGACTGTCAATGCATCCGCTATTTCCAAGGCCACCTCCTTAAGTACTCTGGGATGCAGTCCATCAGGCCCTGGGGATTTATCGGCCTTCAATCCCATCAATTTCCCCAACACAATTTCCCGACTAATAAAGATTTCCCTCAGTTTCTCCTCTTTAATAGACCCTCTGACCACTTTTATATCCGGAAGGTTGTTTGTGTCCTCCTTAGTGAATACTGAACCAAAGTACTTGTTCAATTGGTCTGCCATTTCTTTGTTCCCCGTTATGACTTCCCCTGATTCTGACTGCAGGGGACCTACGTTTGTTTTTACTAACCTCTTTCTCTTTACATACCTATAGAAACTTTTGCAATCCGCCTTAATGTTCCCTGCAAGCTTCTTCTCGTACTCCATTTTCCCTGCCCTAATCAAACCCTTTGTCCTCCTCTGCTGAGTTCTAAATTTCTCCCAGTTCCTCAGGTTCGCTGCTATTTCTGGCCAATTTGTATGCCACTTCCTTGGCTTTAATACTATCCCTGATTTCCCTAGATAGCCACGGTTGAGCCACCTTCCCTTTTTTATTTTTACGCCAGACAGGAATGTACAATTGTTGTAATTCATCCATGCGTTCTCTAAATGTCTGCCATTGCCCATCCACAGTCAACCCCTTAAGTATCATTAGCCAATCTATCTTAGCCAATTCATGCCTCATACCTTCAAAGTTACCCTTCTTTAAGTTCTGGACCATGGTCTCTGAATTAACTGTTTCATTCTCCATCCTAATGCAGAATTCCACCATATTATGGTCACTCTTCCCCAAGGGGCCTCGCACAATGAGATTGCTAATTAATCCTCTCTCATTACACAACACCCAGTCTAAGATGGCCTCCCCCCTAGTTGGTTCCTCGACATATTGGTCTAGAAAACCATCCCTTATGCATTCCAGGAAATCCTCCTCCACCGTATTGCTTCCAGTTTGGCTAGCCCAATCTATGTGCATATTAAAGTCACCCATTATAACTGCTGCACCTTTATTGCATGCACTCCTAATTTCCTGTTTGATGCCCTCCCCAACATCACTACTACTGTTTGGAGGTCTGTACACAACTCCCACTAACGATTTTTGCCCTTTAGTGTTCTGCAGCTCCACCCATATAGATTCCACATCATCCAAGCTAATGTCTTTCCTAACTATTGCATTAATCTCCTCTTTAACCAGTAATGCTACCCCACCTCCTTTTCCTTTTATTCTATCCTTCCTGAATGTTGAATACCCCTGGATGTTGAGTTCCCAGCCCTGATCATCCTGGAGCCACGTCTCCGTAATCCCAATCACATCATATTTGTTAACATCTATTTGCACAATTAATTCATCCACCTTATTGCGGATACTCCTTGCATTAAGACACAAAGCCTTCAGGCTTGTTTTTTTAACACCCTTTGTCCTTTTAGAATTTTGCTGTACAGTAGCCCTTTTTGTTCTTTGCCTTGGGTTTCTCTGCCCTCCACTTTTCCTCATCTCCTTTCTGTCTTTTGCTTTTGCTTCCTTTTTGTCTCCCTCTGTCTCCCTGTATAGGTTCCCATCCCCCTGCAATATTAGTTTAACTCCTCCCCAACAGCACTAGCAAACACTCCCCCTAGGACATTGGTTCCGGACCTGCCCAGGTGCAGACCGTCCGGTTTGTACTGGTCCCACCTCCCCCAGAACCGGTTCCAATGCCCCAAGAATTTGAATCCCTCCCTGCTGCACCACTGCTCAAGCCATGTATTCATCTGCGCTATCCTGCGATTCCTACTCTGACTAGCACGTGGCACTGGTAGCAATCCCGAGATTACTACTTTTGAGGTCCTACTTTTTAATTTAGCTCCTAGCTCCTTAAATTCTTTTCGTAGGACCTCATCCCTTTTTTTACCTATGTCGTTGGTACCAATGTGCACCACGACAACTGGCTGTTCTCCCTCCCATTTCAGAATGTCTTGCACCCGCTCCGAGACATCCTTGACCCTTGCACCAGGGAGGCAACATACCATCCTGGAGTCTCGGTTGCGTCCGCAGAAACGCCTATCTATTCCCCTCACCATCGAATCCCCTATCACTATCGCGCTCCCACTCTTTTTCCTGCCCTCCTTTGCAGCAGAGCCACCTACGGTGCCATGAACTTGGCTGCTGCTGCCCTCCCCTGATGAGTCATCCTCCCCAACAGTACTCAAAGCAGTGTATCTGTTTTGCAGGGGGATGACCACAGGGGACTCCTGCACTATCTTTCTTGCACTGCTCTTCCTGTTGGTCTTCCATTCCATATCTGGCTGTGGACCCTTCTCCTGCGGTAAGACCAACTCACTACACGTGATACTCACGTCATTCTCAGCATCGTGGATGCTCCAGAGTGAATCCACCTTCAGCTCCAATTCTGCAACGCGGACCGTCAAGAGCTCAAGGCGGATACACTTCCCACACACGTAGTCGTCAGGGACACCGGAAGTGTCCCCGAGTTCCCACATGGTACAGGAGGAGCATATCACATGACTGAGCTCTCCTGCCATGTCTTAACCTTAGATACCCTTAAATTGGTAATAACAATGTTATAGTTCACTTACTGATATAAAAAATAAAAGAAAAGCTACTCACCCAACACCAGCCAATCACTTACCCCATTGGCTGTGACGTCACTTTTTGATTACTTTCTACTTCTATTTTGCTTTGATATAATAGATATAAAAATAATAGATATAAAAACAGAAAATGCTGGAAATACTCAGCAGGTCAGTCAGCATCTGTGGAGAGAGAAACAGAGTTAACATTTCCCTCAAATTTTATCAATATTTCAGGTATAACTTTGTGGAGAAAGATTCTCCCTCCCCAATCAAATGGTCCACTAGTGGTGTCATGTACTTTGTTGTCCAAAAATAAGCTAAATTGCTAACCCTTTGCAAAGCCATCTATCATATCTTGTCCAGAAACCCATTTCACATTTGAAGGACCTGGAGTGATTGCTTCACCTATTAATGGGCCCAAATTTGCCCACGAGTTGCTCCGTTCTTTTGGAGCAACTTGATTTTTCTGGAGTGTCTTAAAAATCCCCATTCTGCACATTCAATTTGTGCCAGTGTAAGTGAGTTAGTTAGGATTTTTTTTAGTTTAGTTTATTTTTCAAAAGGGGGCATTACCAACCACCTATGCCCGTTTTGGCCATTTAGGCCACTTTGGACAGCTAATAGTTGCTCCAAACTAACTTAGGCCAGTGTATGTGGCCACTTGTGGCCGCACAGAAAACCCTTGCGGAGAGTTAAGAAATCAGCGCAGGTAGATACTTAATGACTTGACTAAAGAATGTGAATAGGATCAAACAGCTATACAGGACTGGCAAACTTCGCAAAGTTAATTTACTATGCAACAGAAGCATTCATGGAAGCTTAAACTACAAAATAAAAGAAGTAAAAAGATAAAAGATATTTACATAATTTTTTCAAAATATCCAAATAAAAAATAGAAGTACCTCCTGCTTGTAGGAAAGTATTTTCATCAACAGGGTTAAGGAAAGTCTTGAGTAAGGTCATTAAAATTACTGGCAACACAGTTATCACACCCTTCCCTCCCCCTCCCCCCCATCAAAACTCTCCTCTCTTTCCCCCCCCCCCACCCCCCACCGCCGCCATCACAACTCTCCTCTCTTCTCCCCCACCCCCCCCCAACAAAACTCTCCTCCTTCCCCCCACCCCGCCATCAAAATTTTCTTCTCTCCTCCCCCCGGATCAAAACTTTCCTCCTCCCCCCGCCCATCAAAACTCTCCTCTCTCTTCCCCCCCCCCCCACCCCGATCAAAACTCTCCACCTCCCCCCGCCCCCCCCCTATCAAAACTCTCCTTTCTCCTCCCCCCCAGATCAAAACTCTCTGCCTTCCCCCCGCCCCCCCACCCCCATCAAAACGCTCCTCTCTCCTCCCTCCTGGATCAAAACTCTCCTCGTTCCCCTCCAGATCAAAACTATTCCCCCCCCGGATCAAAAGTCTCCCCGCACCAACCTGTTTCTTGTAGCCCTCAGCGCGGAAAGGCAGCGGCCGGCCTGTGCAGCAGGCCACTCGGCCCGGGATGGGGGCGGGACGTGTTGGGTCCCACGCTGCAGGCATCATCATCATAATCATGGGAGGAGCTACTGCGCATGCGTGAACGTTCTACTGCGCATGCGAACAGCTGCCGACACTCTTTTAGGCTCAGGGCCCTAGCTCTGCCCCTAATGAGCCCACCACGCTGTGCCAAGCCCCGGGAGAGTTGGCAGAGGGGCCAGAATCTGGGGACATCTTTTTAGCGCATCTCACATGAGTGCGCCGAAAAAAACGGGAGGGCCAAATTTGGGCCCAATGTTTCTCTTCATATGAGCTGCTGTTAATTAAATCAGATCTCTGTGCCGTTTCCTAAACTGTTTTTAAACTCTTCTAAGTCAATTTCTGGCTGAAAACCCTTTTTGACCTGGATAAATGGATCATAAAATTGCTAAGGAAGGATATGACTCAAAAGATTTCAGTTGGTCAAGCAATTAGGAGTGATTGGATTCACAAATTTGAGACAATATTATTGGGCCATCGAGTATGTACAACTGGATGTCCTCTCTGGTTATATATGGAACAGAGCATCTACGAGCTGGCTGAGCTGAACCTTCTCTGGTCTCAGGAGACCTTCCACGTGTAACCTCCAATAATTTGATCAGTCACTCTGATGATCAGAGATTAAAATGTTTAAAATATTCCTGGAAGCTTTACAACTTCCTATGATCAAGAGGAGTTCTTCGTTCTTTTGTATGAGCAGAATCAATGTTTTGAAATTTTTTTCAAAAACTACAATTATACACCTCCACTCCCTGCTGAGTCAGAAATTGATTGAATTCCCTTTGAATGGTGTTCTTAAGGCCAGATTTAACTTGATCCAAAAATGTGCTCAATAACCTCTGGAATTTTCATGAAAACTGTATGGCTGAAGTTTTTTCTCTCATTATGTTCTTTCATCAGGATAACATTTGCCACTTATTAACACTGGTAGTTTGATTTACTATTGCAGAGGAACATTTAGAGGAAATGAAAACAGACTATTAGTGTATCTCTAACTAATTACAGAAACTTTCAAAGAGAAATTCATATTACAGCAGAGAGTAATAAAACAAAATCACCAATGCCAACCGGAAAATTAAAACCAGTTACTAGAATCCAAAGCATTTTTGAGAACCACTTGGGAAAATACGCAAACTACTATTATTATTCTACAGACATATTATTAAAACAGACAAAAATAATATTCCAGTTCAATCTCAGTAGGATCAGACTTAAGCTCACACAACGAAAGAGGAGAATTGCATGGTGATTTGGACTCTCATCGAGCAGTTTCCCTCTGCATCTGGAATAAAACCAAAATTGAAAACCGTACACTGAGCCTATAAAAGGCACCATTACAACAACATCAAATTTTCTCCCTCCAGTCCTTCTACCTGCTGGAAGGCATTTCAGATAGGGCTCCTCATTTAATTTATAATCATCACAATATTATCTAGTATCTTTCACAAATTTAATGCAGTAAAATAAAATACAAATGCTCACTATTTTCTGGGATTATCTGAAAATCTCTCTCCACAGCAACACATAAAGAGAAATTCATATTACAGCAGAGAGTAATAAAACGAAATCACCAATGCCAACCGGAAAATTAAAACCAGTTACTAGAATCCAAAGCATTTTTGAGAACCACTTGGGAAAAGACGCAAACTACTATTATTATTCTACACATTTGTTTCTCACAAGACTTGAACATGATTTAGCAAAATGAAGGACCCAATTTTGGCCATGACTTGCATAATTTTTTTTGAGTAAGTTGTTTTTTCTGGCGTAAGTTAAAAAATGCCATTTTCCCCCAAAAATTTGCTCCAGAGTAAGTCAGTTCGGTCCGATTTTTTTTTAGTTCAGTTTTTTTTTCAAAAGGGGGCGTTCTTAGACACTTACGCCAGTTTTGGCCATTTATGCCATTTTGGCCAGCTAAAACTTACTACAAATCGACTTAGGTCAGCGTATGTGGCCAGCTCTGCGGGCAGTTAAGAAATCGGCGCAGGTTAGTACATTTAAAGCACCAAGACTTACAAAGCACTAAACAAAGCACAAAAATAAGCATTCAATAACAAATAAAAAATAGAAGGAAGCTGAGGACTTGCACCAAGACTTACAAAGCACTAAACAAACCACAAAAAGTAATAAGCAATCAATCAATAACAAATAAAAAATAGAAGTCCTACCTTTATGCCAGAATCAAGCTTTTTTTAAAGTTCCTCCCCCGCATCAAAATATTCTTTCTTCTCCCCCCCCACCCCCATCAAAATACTCTTTCTTCCCCCCCGCACCCCGCAACACTCTTTCTCCCTCCCCGCCCGCCCCCCCGCCGCCCAATCAAAACTCTCAAGCACAACCATCGATGAATAAAAAATAAAACTAAAGTCCTACCTCGGCCCAGGAACTCAGCGGGCCAGCCAGCTAGTGCGGGAGGCCACTCGGCCAGGCATAGGGTGCGGTGAGATCGGGGCATCCCTTCGGTCAAAGATAAGGGCTGCGAGCATCGGGTCCTGCTCACAGCCTGCAGGACACGCTGGGAGGGCAGAAGCATGCGTGCAGACTTTACTGAGCATGCACGCAGGTGCCGGCACTGTTTTCGGCGCTGGCCTGTTGCTCCGCCCCCCCACTTCACAATGCACGCCACACTGGGACTCCGGGGACTCGGAAGAGCGGCCAGGATGGGGCGACTTTTTTCCTGCACCATTTCCAGCGCGCAAAGTCGCCGCACTTAAGGTAAGTGCACCGAAAAAAGGGGTTGGGCAAAATTGAGCCCGAAGTGTTGGAGAGCTCATCCGAAACAAAATCCATTAATCACACGTCTGCGACAGTTGTAGTACATTCAAACAAGATGATGGAAAGTGCTTCTGTTCTAAATGATGCTGATCCAATAGACAACAGAATAAGCCTTGCTAATACATCTGGTGATGTTGAATTTTTGACATAACCCACCAAGCATTGGTCATCTAGTGCGAGCTATTGGTCAGTATTGCAGGGAATGGGTCATTGTTACTCTATTGGCATATGGTGATATTCATGATGTGTAGCTGCTAATTGATGTGGAGTTGATATCACATAGCAAAGGTTGGTAGTTGTTCCAGTTGGGCTTTCACCAGAATCCTAGTTTTAGTGCCATACAGAAGTGCCAGTCATACTGCAACACAAAAGATTAAATGAAACTACTTTTACAGGCTTCACACTATCTTGGGTGTGGCACATGTAGAATTTAGGCCAATGAAGCTTAAAAATGTAAAATCACACCCACCCTCCACCCAATTACAGACCTTCCCTTTTGTTCTTTCTTTCCCACCAACCCCTGAGCTCCACGACCCCCACCCCTGACTGTTTTCCCTGGCTCTGTACCTGCTTAAAAACTGTTAATCTCTAACTTCTTCCAGTTCTAATAAAAGGTCATCACCCTGAAATGTTAACTCCATTTCTCTGTCCACAAATGCTGCCTGATCCGCTGAGTATTTCCAGCATTTTCTGTTTTTATATACTTAAAAATGTACAGTTCTATTTCTTGCAACGTGTAAGATTTAATCTAGCTGAATGCTGTCTGAGTTTTGGGTGTTTTTCTTTTCAGTGTGTTAACCTCTTTAATCCTTTGGACTATTGCAGACTTCTATCAATGTTACTGCAATCCTTTAGAAGTATGGGAGAGCAGCTTCATGATAACTCCCCCTATGATTTGTCTTTCTTTCCTGTGTGGAAGCACCTAACTATCATTTAGTGCATCTCCACAGGGACGAATCTGAGATCAGCAACTCACTGGGGAATCCAACCTGTATTCTTCTACTACTGGGTATGATGTATTGGCACCTCAATATACTGCATCACACGGATTGAGTAATACTGTGTTGTATTTGCTATTGTACATTTTATAATTCTTAAGCCAGCCAGAGTGACAACTGTATATTAATTTCCTTACATTTGCACAACATTTTCTAAATGTTTCTAAACTGTTATTGAACACATGGATCTATGCTTTGGAAAATACTCATGTTATTTGCAGAAGTTGCCAAGGGCGTAAAAATGTGACCAAAGCTTTTCCAATAATTGTCTCTATATTATTAATAATCTTACACTGGGAGCGCACTTCCGATCCACAAACTTTAATTACTGTTGTCATGATTGTTGGTCAAACATCTATGTCAGCATTTCCAATTGTAAATTGCTATTTCAATATTTATCAATTACAATTTGCTATGTCAATTGTTACAACAAAGTTGCAGGCTCTGGTCAGTAAATGGTGCTCTGGAGTGAATTTATGAATTATCTCTTCCAACTCCATAACCACCTTGTATATAAAAACAAGTTATATCCATCAACTGATTTTGGGCAACATCCCTCACAATTTACTCATGCTAAGTAAATTCTCACTGTTACTTATAAAAAAGGAAAGATTTGCATTTATATAGCGGCTTTCACAACTTCAGGATGCCCTAAAACACTTTACAACCAATTAAGTACTTTTGAAGTGTAGTCACTGTTGTAAAATAGGAAATGTGGCACCCAATTTGTGCACAGCAAGCTCTCACAAACAGCAATTAAATCAATAACTAGATCATTTGTTTTATGTGTTAGTTGAGATTCATTGCTGGTCTGGACACATAAAGAACTGCCATGCTCTTCTTCGAAAATTGCCGTGGGATTTTTTATGTCTATCATTACTAGCACTAGTACAAAGTACTGTCTGTAATTATTATTTCCTTACAGTTACATATGCACAGTTACTTTGAATTAGGTCCTCCTTGTAAACAACGATTCTTCTACAACATGACTTTTTTCCACGATATGCCTGTTATATGCTACACATTGGTTGATTGAATACTGTAAAGAAGCAATACAAGTAGCTGGAAGAGATAGAGAGAGTAGGTATTTTTTTTAAATCAATTTAGTTGAATAGGATTTTCCATATCAAGGCAGATATTTCAGCCAAGATCATTTTTGCTTGACTAAATGGGTGTAATTCTGACTTTAGCCAATAGTGTAAAGTGGCGATATTGGATCAGCTGCCCGTTATACATTTCTCCCAGTTTTTGTTCCTATTCACTTCAATGGAAATGAAAATCGGGAGAGGTGTGTAACAGACGAATGATCTGACATTGTCCGTTTTACACTATCACCAAATGTTAAAATTACTCCCAATCTCTTTTAAACAACTTTACATTTTTTTTTAAATGGTTAACATTTCTAGTGTGGTTAAAACCCACATCCCGAGAGTTAAATTAGCTAATCAAAATCAGCCTGAGTTCTTGAACTGCCACAATTGGCTGATCCTTGCTGTAGAGTATGAATAAAGAGTCTGACCAAATACTGTGAGCTCAAAGTAAAGTGTGACCGTAGTCTTTTATTGAAGGTTTCCAGAGTGCCTCTCCAGCCTGTGAGGCCTCCTTAAATACAGGTGCTCCCAAGTGATTGTGGGATCCCTTGAGACTCCAGGGAATGAGCCCTCTGATAGTTAAACAAGGTCTTTTCAGGTTTACATATATAACACTTGCTATCTACCACTGGTTATAATTCAAGTATTTTTGTTTGTTTTCAGTTGGTTGCTGTCTTTCCTCTATTAACCGTTGCTGTGTAAAAGGCATCTTGGATTTCAGAAAACCGCACGGCGAATTAAGTATAATATAGGTAATCAGAGTAAGCATTCTCAGATCATGATTAGACTTTTATAATTAAAAAAGTAATTTTCTGAGTATACATTGGTGATAGTGAACTTCACCCAGTGCAGCACATATCTGGAAATCATGGACAACATTCCTGCAATTTTCTGATATGCTCACTGGTGCTACTGTGTAATATCTCCTTGATAGATTTCCTGTATTTCCTCATGTTCCCACAGAAGCACTGGGAAAAGTGTGGAAATAATCACTTTGTTCAGATATTCAGCTGAAGAGTAAAGACTGGAAATTATTGCCACCAATAATAACAAACAATAACATGTCACACAATGATCCTCAAAAGCATTAATCCCATTTGTTTTAAATGGGTTTACTCCTTGGTTAAAACAGAGGCCAGAGAAATGTCATAACATAGAATGATACAGCGAGGAGGCCATTCGACCCATCGTGCCTGTGCCGGCTCTTTAAAAGAGCTATCCAGTTAATCCCATTCCCCTGCCCTTTCCCCATAACCCTATACATTTTGCTTCCTTTAAATATTTATCCAATTTACTTTTGACAGTTATTATCGGATCTGCTTCCACCATTCTTTCAGGCAGTGCATTCCAGATCACAACAACTCGCTGTGTAAAAAGATTTCTCCTAATCTCATCTCTGATTCTTTTGGCAATGATCTTAAATTTGTGTCCTCTGGTTACAGCCCTTCTGTCACTGCAAACAGTTTCTGCTTATTTACTCTATCAAAACCCTTCATGATTTTGAAAACCTCTATGAAATCTCCCCTTAACTTTCTCTGCTCTAAGGAGAACAACCTCAGCATCTCCAATCTCTCCATATAACTGAAGCCCCTCATCTCTGGTACCATTCTAGTAAATCTCCTCTGCACCCTCTCAAGGCCTTGACATCCTTCATGAAGTGTGGTGCTCAGAATTTGGCACAATATTCCAACTGGGGTCTAATCAGTAATCTACAAAGGTTTAGCATAACTTCCATACTTTTGACTCTATGCCTCTCTTTATAAAGCCAAGGATCCCATATGCTTTTTTAACAGCCTTCTTAACATGCCCTGCCACCTTCAAAGAACTGTCTTCATACACCCCCAGGTTTCTCTCTTCCTGCACCCCATTTTAAATTGCAGCATTTAGTTTCTGTTGTCTCTTCTCACTCTTCCTGCCAAAATGCAGCACTTCACACTTCTCTCCGTTGTGGCATTCGACGTGTGTCTGCCCATTTTACCAGATTGTCTGTGTTCTCCTGAAGTCTGTTACTCTCCTCCTCACTGTTTACTACATTTCCAAGTTTTGTGTCATCTGCAACTTTTGAAATTATGTCCTGAATACCCAGGTCCAGGTCATTAATATATAATAACACGTCAAGCATTTGTTAACAATGCCAACAATATTTTCCAGCCTTAAACTAATAATAGTTCAATTTGAAACGTGTGCACTGATCCAGAACGTCTGCTTTCTAATTGAGAAAGAAGATGCATGTAATTGTCCCTGTTTTATTTCATACACATTGGAGTATCTCAGTTTTAAAACCAAAACCATAACAATCTGTTGTTATGCAAGTAACATCCAGAACACAAGTATTCACTCTTGCCCTCCTGGCAAACAACTTCCCTTCTGCAAAATAATTCTCCTATAAAATACAGAATCACTTATTCTCTCCCTTCTCTTCTGAAAGTTCAGATTTTTGCCGAGATTTCTTAGGCAGTGACAGCTCTCCAGTACATTGCCCAAGTTGCTGTTGTTCATGTGTGAGTCAAGACAGTGAATTATTTGACAGAAATGAAAACCATTTATGTTTTTTTCCCACTTCCTGGTCCAGGAGCACTGAGGCAAATTAAAGCAACCTAACAGTTGCCCTGATTGAGATCAGCTTACGCAGTATAGATAAAGCATTGAATCTGGGACTTTTGGTATGTGTGACTTAGTATTGCACCGATGTGCAGTTACAGATACCTCCAAAGCCATCAGGTTCTGCCTACTATTTAATGATAATGTGGAGAACTTATTTCAACTTATGCACAGACCAGTTGGGGTAGGATGGAGGGTCCCTAATTTTCCTCAAACATAAACAATCAAAAGATTTGTTTTTCTAATACCAGCTAAAAGGTAATGTTAGTGCACAAAAAAGTTCAGAATTCTTTTCAAAACCCGATCCCAGGTTTTGGTGTCAAGATTCTTAAAACCTGTCTGAGGAACTAGCTGCTCTCGTGGCATATCGATTTACTTTGTCCCTGTCAACTAGTGGTGTGCTATCTGAGAGAACACCAGCAAACAATCAGGCGATAAAAGCCCTGTCTGAAATTTCATCAACAGGAAGGGATTTTGTTCACTGAACGTGTAGATTATGTGATGTAAGCCACCTCAATCAGAATATCAATGCATGTTACCAGGAATCAGCTCCGATTGTTTTGTTCTCAGACAATTCAGAATACCTGCACTGCTTAGCCAGAACAATGGCCCAGAAATCCATGTTTCTTCTTCCCGCGGGCGTTTGACTAATAATAGGAGAGAAGATGAGTATCTACCTTTTGGTTGAATGTCCGCCAGAGATCCTGGACTCGAGGCTTCCTCTTCTTGCACAAAGGAGTGCATTCACGTTGGGACGTCCGCAGGAGTCATGTGGGCCTGGACACCCAATCACGGTAAAGTATTTTTTCATTCATAGTAATAGGAGTTTCATAAGTCAGAAACTCCTATTACTATGAATGAGAAACATCCCCAAACACCCAAACACGACATAGACATTTTAAAAAACACCTCACATAAATACACTATAGAAATTAAAGTTGACAGAAATGTTCTTTAAAGAAAAAAAATTTGCTGATTTTTAAAAAAAAGTTTTAATTATGGTTTAAAGTAAGATTAACTGAGTGGGCAAGGTTTTAACATAAATATGTTTTTAAAATTTTATTTTAATCATGTTTTTGATGTGTTTTTAAACTTTTACGCCTGTAAAAGTAGGCTATTATCAGGCGCAAGAGTTTTGAGGATATTTGCTGGGCAAGATTTGGGTAAATCCCGCAATCTTTCCCTTGCAAATGTCCTCGCTCCCGATATGCGCGAGATCAGTCAAGCTAGAAACTTGACAGATCGGAAAAGCCGGTTTTCAGCGCATGAGCATTGCGCGCTGAAAACCGGCTTTTCCGATGCCTTCCCGGGTCCGTAGAAACTTTGTACGGACCTGGGGAGGCCAGGATTTCCATGCCATTTTTGTGTCAAGATAGCTGCTGGGGGACCACGGGTACCCACCTCAGGCATGACTGGTGACACATCTCCGTCTCTCATGAAGCTTTGGAGGACTAAGTTGTCACTTGTCTCAGTGATTCACCTGCTTCTGGTATCGAGTTGCTTGTACGGCCCAGGGCAGGTGCTCGCTCCTATGCTAGCACTTTACCATGCTGGATTGATGTAGCCACAATGTCACTATCATGAGAAACAGTGACATCTGCAACCACTCCTTGCACCCCAAATTTTACTGCATATCGTCATAGTAGGGCTAATGGTCTGCATGGGGACAGGCCAATTAGACCCATGTAACTCTTGAAAGCCCCGAGCTATGCAAGGAATCAATGGAAGCAGTCGTGGTTGCCACTCTAGCTCCCACTCTATCAATGATCACCTTTAGATGCTCTTCCTGACATCTTGTTGCTGCAGAGGTCTCCTGGACTATCACATTCTCCAGGGTGCTCTTACATTGTGTTGCAGATGTAGGTCGTGGACTCCTCCAGCTTATTCATGATCTCCAATACAATAAAGAAGATTGTCTCCACTGCCTGTTCTCAAATCATAGATCATTTCAAGGCTGGGCCTTTGTGTCACTGGATTCTCCAGTAAGGACAGTCATTTCTGCCCCTCCCGTCACTTTGGGGAGAGACAGGTGGTTCCTATCATCCCTTCCCAGTTCCTTCTGCTCTCTTGTACTCTGTGCTTCACCCTATGATATACCTTCTGTATCATTATTGACATCCTCCAAGTGGGTATATCGGGAGTGCTGCTTGAATAAATAAGGTGCCATGACAGAATTGGTGAATCAGGTCTGAGGAGCTGTCAGGCTGCTCATTTTCTTCACTGTCTAAATGCCCAGCACCTGTGAGGGACACAAGGCCATTCATTTGACTCTTACATATGATTCAGACATGACTGAGCAATGATAGGAGTCTGTTCCATTAATCAACATGCTTGAAAACTGTAACCTTTCAGTACTGTCGGCACGCTATTCTGTTTCCTCTTTATGCCTACTTAATAGTTGCTGTTCCTCTATCTGTGACACTTCTTTCCTGCTGATTATAGGTGACCTTTTCCTTTGCAAAGAAGATAAATATTTAGAATGGCTAATGATTAATTCAAAATGTAATTTCACCCAGGTGTCTACAGACATAACATTATGATAATGCTTTCAGGTGTAAGCTATGCAGCAATCTCTTCACTTTTGCCTCAGCACTACTACCCTGGGTCTCAGGAAATGAAATAGGGAACAGTGAAATAGTGGTAGAGGGATGTGTGGTTGGTGGGGTGGGTGGGGAGGGGTGGAAAGCTGGGAAGGTATCTTGTGCATATTAACTGTCTCATTCATTTCTTCACCTACACTGTGTGGACATGGATGGCGTGGAGGCGAGTCCTGCTTCCAGCATTATTTCAGGATCTGCATGGGTACTCATGCCTCACCTACCTTGGCCAAACTTGTGATGTAATTAAAACATTTCTGCACTATATTACCGTTTCTGGGATGTCTGAGATAACACTGACTACCTGAGCCATCTCTCTCCATACTATCTGCCCCATCTTTTTCTGGGGTTTCCCACCCTGGGTGTCAACGAGCCTGACTCTTCTTGCCCTTACCTCTACCAACATTACCTCCACCAAAGTGTCTCGCAATCTTGGGCTTTAGCCATAGCAGATACCCCTATGATGTTCCTCCTTCTGCCATTTGAAACCTTTTGTTCTCTAACAATCCCGCTCTTTCACAAACAATGTTTTTTGTGCTTTTGGGCCTGTAAGCTGCAGCAATAGGGTTGTCAACTCTTACTGGACATATTCTTACATGTGTCATCACATGACCTCCTGCCTCCAACTGACCAGCCCCCTCACTCCCGCCATTGGTCGTCCAACATGTCCATCCTCGCAGTGCACCTCCTGCCCACGCTATTTGGGAAGTGAACAGACTCTTCATTACCTGAATGGATGATTCTTGACTATCAGTCAAGCAGCCTTTCCAACCTGGAATAGGATCTGGCAACTTTTCAGTAGTCCCTGGTGACTGTCTATAACAGGCATTAGTCCCTTGCATATGCTAATGTGGGGCCTTACACCTGTTTTAGGACCCTCAAGGACATTGGGTGGCTCCGCTCAGGTTTTCAAGGCTTTTCAAGATTGCTCCTCCCGGCTCCACAGCAGTCTGGATGGCTGCTGCCAACGGTGATCGACCTCCCTCCCTGCTGTCCTTCCTCCTGCCACTTACCTGAGAGCCATTGTCGGCGAAGCAAGTAGCCCAAAACTTGTTTTTAGATCTGCCTGTAGAGGCATAACAGGTGCTGGCAGCTCACCAAACTTATTGAAATGAGGCCGGAGACCTAAGCCCCAATTTTGGGCCAGCCTTCAGCCTCCAGCCTCCCAGCTGGGACATTTGCTGCCTGGGCAATATCAATTCTGGACCCAAAAATGTGGCCAGACGAACTTTTATCCCATAGATTACTTAAGGAGGAAGTGTCTGTGGAGATAAGAATTCGTGAGTTGCTTTAAAAATTAAAATTGACAAAGGACACTGTGTTAGTCTTTCAAACTAAATGTGCGACCATTGAATTTTGTCATTGTGATTTATGTGGCCATGGTTAGGGTATGCTTCAGCTGTAAAATCATCGCCTGCTGTATATTACATTAGCTTTCACCCTGGAAATTGCTCTTGGCTGCCAGTGGAATCACATTGACAGGTGAAAGTCCTCCCCCGCCCAGGAAAATCCAGGCCTGTAATTCTCTTGGTCCAGCAATGGAGTGATTTTCGTTAAGCTTACTGTGAAGTTCGATCCCTTAACATTTCAGCAACTAATGATAGGGTACAGTCATTCAGATTTCACTGAGCAACTAACCTCTTGTGACACAGAAATGGATTCTGTTCTTCTTCAAAGGATGCAATCATCTGGCTGTATTAAATGGGTGTATCTTTTAATTCAACACCTATTCAGGGATGCCTCAAAAAAGTTTTCTTGGTCTCACTCTGGATTCTCCTATTCATCAGTGATCTGGTGGATGTGATCAAGAATTGTTTATTTTTGGCAATAAGTCCACACACTATAGCATCTACCCCCATCCGAGAGATAATTGGCAATGATTTAATTGAAGGCAAATATAAATATAAATAGAATTAGAAAGAGGGTGGGTTATTATCTTAGTACTAATAAAGCCAAGAGAATCGTGGTTAAGAAAGATTGACTTCACCATCAGGAACCATTGGGAAGCTTGTATGACGTGCTCCTCTCAGTCATCTAATAAATGATCCTTCTCTTGCCTCTGGCTTTCAATCTTTTTCCTTCCATCGCACCTGTTCTTGTTGCTCTCTATTTTACTTTATGGTTGTTGCTCCTCAGTACTTTCCTCCTAATTTATCAGTAGGCTATCCAACATACTCTTCCTCTTCTCGGCGTCCTCACTGAGTTGAAATCAAAACTCATGCACTGTATTCTACTCTAACTCACTCTTTTCCAGAACTTCAAAACTGTGGCACTCTTTATTTGCCTCAATCTCTATTCCATTCAATAATCCACAGGCTTTTAAAGCCAATCTTGGCATCACTTCCTCACTCTTTTATCTTACCTCCTACTCTTTTCAATCTTGGTTGTCTCATGCACTTTGGGCCTTTGCCATTCATCTCAGTTTCTCAGTGTAAAAGAATGTTCTTAATATTAGAGCAGGTGAATAAAAAAAACAACAAAGGGAGAGATTGACATGTATAAAATAAGCAATTATAATGTACATGCTCAGAAATAGTGTGATCATCATTTGTGTCTACTCAATTAGATCACTGCTTGTGAAAAATTATAAGTTGCAATGGATTGCAAGCCAATTGGATTGCTTATTCCCCAGTGTGAGACACCTATTAATACCACACTCAGCAGTTTGGCATCGTGAGATCATTGAACATGCATAGGATATTCACTGGTTGCAGGTGTTTCTAAAAGTGAAATGCTAACAAAAACAAGCACTTGTTAAATTATTCTCCAACGCACAGCTGGTTGCCACCTCGCATATGGAGAAGTGAGGAGGATTAGAGTTTAAATAACAAATTGCATATCTGGTGTCAGATTTTTAGGTAAAAAATATTTCGATAGAAACATATAAATGTAATGCCATGAGCTTTTCAGCAGATAGATGTAATATAGGTCATCACTATTTCACTGGATTTCTGATACAAAAGGTGTCAAGAGGATAGAGTTGGCTTTGGGAAGGAAAGTGATGGAAGCTCTGAGAAAGATAGCAGATACACTGGAGAGAAAAATACAGTTGTGATCTCTTTATGTGGCTTGGTGTCAAATGTGGTTTGGTAATGCTGCTGTGAAGCGCCTTGGTACATTTTACTACATTAAAGGCACCTATCAGTGCAAATTGTTGTTGCTGTTGACTTGGAGATGAAAATCACTCTAACCTCAGTGGAAGCAACAATAATATCTATATTTGAGAAGGGAAAAGGGATTCAACTCTAATTGGAGGAAGTGTACCAATAGGAATCTCAGGAAAGAGATCATCATAATAGGCAGTCCCTCGGAATCGAGGAAGACTTGCTTCCATTCTTAGCATGAGTTCTTAGCTGCCTGTACAGTCCAATATGAGAACCATAGTCTCTGTCACAGGTGGGACAGACAGTGGTTGAAGAAAAGGGTGGGCGGGGTGTCTGGTTTGCCACACGCTCCTTCCACTGTCTGCACTTGATTTCTGCATGCTCTCGGCAACGAGACTCGAGGAGCTCAGCGTCCTCCCGGATGCACTTCCTCCACAGGACGGTCTTTGGCCAGGGATTCCCAGATGTCAGTGGGGATGTTGCACTTTATCAGGGAGGCTTTGAGGGTGTCCTTGTAACATTTCCGCTGCCCACCTTTGGCTCGTTTGGACTAGTTCTGAGTAGAGCACTTGCTTTGGGAGTCTCATGTCTGCATGCAAACTATGTGGCCTGCCCAGCGGAGCTGATCAAGTATGGTCAGTGCTTCAATGCTGGGGATGTTGGCCTGGATGAGGACGCTAACATTGGTGCGTCTGTCCTCCCAGGGGATTTGTAGGATCTTGCGGAGACATTGTTGGTGGTATTTCTCCAGCGACTTGAGGTGTCTACTGTACATGGTCCATGTCTCTGAGCCATACAGAAGGGCGGGTATTACCACGGCCCTGTAGACCATGAGCTTGGTGACAGTTTTGAGGGTCTGGTCTTCAAACACTCTTTTCCTCAGGGGGCTGAAGGCTGCACTGGCACACTGGAGGCTGTGTTGGATCTCGTTGTCAATGCCTGCTCCTGTTGATAGGAGGCTCCCGAGATATGGGAAGTGGTCCAAGTTGTCCAGGGCTGCGTCGTTGATCTTGATGACTGGGGGGCAGTGCTGTGCAGCGAGGACAGGCTGGTGGAGGATCTTTGTCTTAGTGATGTTTAGTGTAAGGCCCGTGCTTGCGTACGCTTCAGTAAATACGTCGACTATGTCCTGGAGTTCAGCATCTGTATGTGCACAGACGCAGGTCTCGTCCGCGTACTGTAGCTCAACGACAAAGGTTGGGGTGGTCTTGGACCTGGCCTGGAGATGGCGAAGGTTGAACACATTCCCACTGGTTCTGTAGTTTAGTTCCACTCCAGTGGGAAGCTTGTCAACTGTGAGGTGGAGCATGGTAGCGAGGAAGATTGAGAAGAGAGTTGGGGCGATGATGCAGCCCTGCTTGACCCCGGTCTGGACGTGGATTGGGTCTGTGATGGATCTGTTGGTAAGGATCATGGCCTGCATGTCGTTGTGGAGCAGGTGGAAGATGGTGACGTACTTTTGGGGGCATCCGAAACGGAGGAGGACGCTCCATAGACCCTTGCGGTTGACAGTGTCAAAGGCCTTTGTAAGGTCGAAGAAGGCCATGTATAAGGGCTGGCGCTGTTCCCTGCATTTTTCCTGCAGCTGTCGCGTTGCAAACATCATGTCCGTTGTGCCCCGGAGGGGACGAAATTCGCATTCGCATCCGGGAGGTGCTCATCGGCCACAGGGAGAAGACGGTTGAGGAGGACTCTAGCGACCACTTTCCCAGTGGTTGACAGCAGGGAGATTCCTCTGTAGTTGCCGCAGTCGGACTTGTCCCCTTTTTTAAAGATGGTCACGATCACTGCATCTCTAAGATCTCCTGGCATGCTCTCTTCCCTCCAGATGAGAGAGATGAGGTCATGTATTTGCGCCAGCAGTGCCTCGCCGCCATTCTTCAGTGCCTCAGCAGGGATTCCATCCGCTCCCATAGTCTTGTTTTTTAGCTGTCTTATGGCTTTTTCTACCTCATGCATTGTTGGGGTCTCACTGCTGCGGAATGGAGTCAAGAACACTCGAGTGAAAGGCAGATTCTCGATTGAGGAGATCTTCGAAGTGCTCCTTCCAGCGAGCCCTGACTGCTTCAGTGTCCTTGATGAGTGTTTCCCCATTCTTGGCCAGCAGTGGGGTGGGGCCTTGGGTGTTTGGACCGTAGGTGTCCTTGACTGCGATGAAGAATCCTCGCACATCATGGCTGTCGGCCAGCTGCTGTAACTCCTGTGCTTTCTCAATCCGCCACCTGTTCTTTAGGTCCCGGGTTTTTTGTTGGATCTCAACCTTGAGCCGTCTGTAATGCTGCTTTGTTGCTCCTGAGTTGAGTTGATGTTTAAGGCTCAGAAATGCCCTGCGCTTGCAATCTATTAGCTCTTGGATCTCCTGATCATTCTCATCAAACCAGTCCTGGTCTCAAGTCTTCTTGGACTCCCTTGCCATTGGACCAAGGAATGAGAAGCAGTTGTGTGAAAACAAGACAGCATAGAAACATATATTGCAAAGGTTACTACAGTCGAGTACAAGGTCTTTTTTATTTTGATTGGTTGGCTAGGAGTCATTTAATTCCTGATCAGAACAATTGGGTTAGATGATGAAGGTACTAACCTATTAGAAAGACCCACATTCAATCTCTGGTTTTTGCTGAGATAGCTGACATCAGCCGGAGCACTACAATTGGCCTCAGCACGTGCCAGGAAGGGAGAAGAATAACCTCATTCCTGTCTGTTATCGACCAAATGAAAAGTTTGCATGTGTAGACATTGATTGAGGACAGGATCAGGCTTGTCAGTGATGCCCAGTTCTGAAATGATCAGTGTGTGGTATATTCTCTATGACATCACAACATACTCTTACATGGTGGCTCTTAATACAGGAATTTGTCAGATGACCTGCCACCTGATGCCTTTATTGTATTTACAACAATGGCTGCATTACCACTGTAGTCCACTAGGTGGAGCAGTAGTTCACTAGCTAGAGCTATATATTACACTTCTCCCTTCTTAATGAAGAAATAATTATAACAAAATAATCATCATACATAACTTGCATAGTTATACATAACAAAATATGGACTTATTTTGCCATATTTACAGATCAAACTTAACCACTTGTTTTCTGTTTCGAAGAGGATACCTTCGCTCTCGAACAGAACTTTCCAAACATGGTGTCAAACTTAGAATCATTCCAGGCTGATCATGAGGAAAGTTTTCCCAAAGGGATGCCCTTGATCTACATTTGGACTCTCTACAACTTCAGACTCTTGTCTGCCTAAATCAGACTCAGACTTAAATTCTGACTTTCTCTTGGACTTATTTCTAGTAAATTTGATGTAAGATATGCTACTTGTAATAAGGCTATCTGATGAGTCAGAAATAATCGAATCATTCCTACTTTCAACTCCTTCTACATCTGTTGGTAAAATATGATCAATGTGAACAAACCTAACCTGTCCATGATCAAACATTTTAACCAAATATGTGCAAGGACCATCACTCTTCCTGGTAACCACGTTAACCATTTATGGTGATGGTTCTTCATTATCACCTTCTGATTTAATTTCACACTTCTCTCTCTTACTCTACCTCTATGATTCTCTTTCTGTCTTAATTGTTTCTCTTCGACTGACTGTGCCAAGTTGGGTTTTAACCATGAGAATCTGGTTCGTGGCTGTAGTTTGAGAAACAACTCTGCTGGTGTTCTACGAGTAGTTGTATGAGAACTATTACGATAAGTAATTAGAAAATTTGCCAATTTGTCATCCAACAACAACTGTCGTTTCTTTGGATTTTGTTCCAACATTTGCTTGATGAGAGCACGTTTTACCATTTGTACTATACACTCTGCTGCACCATTTGAAGCAGGGTGGTAAGGTGGAACCTTGGTATGTTTCACACCATTTTTGCTTGTGAACTGTGCAAATTCTTCTGAATAAAATTGTGGCCCTTTATTAGGCACTACCTCTTCTGGGAGGCCATATAAAGAAAATAATATTCGCAAATTGTCTTGTGTTTTACTTGTTGTTATTTTCCGCATTGGAAACACCTCTACCCACTTTGAATAGCTATCAATCACAATGAGCAATTGCTATCCTTCGGGAGATCGAGAGCCAGCAGCAGTTGGTGAGAGGGGAGCGACCTATCAAAAGCCCAGCGGGAGATCGAGAGCCAGCGGCAGTTGGTGAGAGGGGAGCAACCTATCAAAAGCCCAGCGGGAGATCGAGAGCCAGCGGCAGTTGGTGAGAGGGGAGCGACCTGTCAAAAGCCCAGCGGGAGATCGAGAGCCAGCGGCAGTTGGTGAGAGGGGAGCAACCTATCAAAAGCCCAGCGGGAGATCGAGAGCCAGCGGCAGTTGGTGAGAGGGGAGCAACCTATCAAAAGCCCAGCGGGAGATCGAGAGCCAGCGGCAGTTGGTGAGAGGGGAGCGGCCTATAAAAGGCCCAGCGGGAGATCGAGAGCCAGCGGCAGTTGGTGAGAGGGGAGCGGCCTATAAAAGGCCCAGCGGGAGATCGAGAGCCAGCGGCAGTTGGTGAGACGCGGGAGCAGCCTATCAAAAGGCAACTACAGCGGGAGATCGTGAGCCAGCGGCAGTTGGTGAGAGGGGAGCGGCCTATAAAAGGCCCAGCAGGAGATCGAGAGCCAGCGGCAGTTGGTGAGAGGGGAGCGACCTATAAAAGGCCAGCGGGAGATCGAAAGTCAGCGGCAGTTGGTGAGAGGGGAGCGGCCTATAAAAGGCCCAGCGGGAGATCGAGAGCCAGCGGCAGTTGGTGAGATGCGGGAGCAGCCTATCAAAAGGCAGCTACAGCGGGAGAGAAAGCAAAATAGAAGTAGAAAGTAATCAAAAAGTGATGTCACAGCCAATGGGGTAAGTGATTGGCTGGTGATTGGTGAGTAGCTTTTCTTTTCTTTTTTATGTCAGTAAGTGAACTGTAACATTGTTATTACCAATTTAAGGGTATCTAAGGTTAAGACATGGCAGGAGAGCTCGGCCATGTGATATGCTCCTCCTGTACCATGTGGGAACTCGGGGACACTTCCGGTGTCCCTGGGTGCTACGTGTGTGGGAAGTGTATCCGCCTCGAGCTCTTGACGGTCCGCGTTGCGGAATTGGAGCTGAGGGTGGATTCACTCTGGAGCATCCACGATGCTGAGAATGACGTGAGTATCACGTGTAGTGAGTTGGTCTTACCGCAGGAGAAGGGTCCACAGCCAGATAGGGAATGGAAGACCAGCAGGAAGAGCAGTGCAAGAAAGATAGTGCAGGGGTCCCCTGTGGTCATCCCCCTGCAAAACTGCTTTGAGTACTGTTGGGGAGGATGACTCATCAGGGGAGGGCAGCAGCAGCCAAGTTCATGGCACCGTAGGTGGCTCTGCTGCAAAGGAGGGCAGGAAAAAGATTGGGAGCGCGATAATGATAGGGGATTCGATGGTGAGGGGAATAGATAGGCGTTTCTGTGGACGCAATCGAGACTCCAGGATGGTATGTTGCCTCCCTGGTGCAAGGGTCAAGGATGTCTCGGAGCGGGTGCAGGACATTCTGAAATGGGAGGGAGAACAGCCAGTTGTCATGGTGCACATTGGTACCAACGACATAGGTAAAAAAAGGGATGAGGTCCTACGAAAAGAATTTAAGGAGCTAGGAGCTAAATTAAAAAGTAGGACCTCAAAAGTAGTAATCTCGGGATTGCTACCAGTGCCACGTGCTAGTCAGAGTAGGAATTGCAGGATAGCACAGATGAATACATGGCTTGAGCAGTGGTGCAGCAGGGAGGGATTCAAATTCTTGGGGCATTGGAACCGGTTCTGGGGGAGGTGGGACCAGTACAAACCGGACGGTCTGCACCTGGGCAGGACCGGAACCAATGTCCTAGGGGGAGTGTTTGCTAGTGCTGTTGGGGAGGAGTTAAACTAATATTGCAGGGGGATGGGAACCTATGCAGGGAGACAGAGGGAGACAAAAATGAGGCAAAAGCAAAAGACAGAAAGGAGATGAGGAAAAGTGGAGGGCAGAGAAACCCAAGGCAAAGAACAAAAAGGGCCACTGTACAGCAAAATTCTAAAAGGACAAAGGGTGTTAAAAAAGCAAGCCTGAAGGCTTTGTGTTTTAATGCAAGGAGTATCCGCAATAAGGTGGATGAATTAACTGTGCAAATAGATGTTAACAAATATGATGTGATTGGGATTACGGAGACGTGGCTCCAGGATGATCAGGGCTGGGAACTCAACATCCAGGGGTATTCAACATTCAGGAAGGATAGAATAAAAGGAAAAGGAGGTGGGGTAGCATTGCTGGTTAAAGAGGAGATTAATGCAATAGTTAGGAAAGACATTAGCTTGGATGATGTGGAATCTATATGGGTAGGGCTGCAGAACACTAAAGGGCAAAAATCGTTAGTGGGAGTTAAGTACAGACATCCAAACAGTAGTAGTGATGTTGGGGAGGGCATCAAACAGGAAATTAGGAGTGCATGCAATAAAGGTGCAGCAGTTATAATGGGTGACTTTAATATGCACATAGATTGGGCCAGCCAAACTGGAAGCAATACGGTGGAGGAGGATTTCCTGGAGTGCATAAGGGATGGTTTTCTAGACCAATATGTCGAGGAACCAACTAGGGGGGAGGCCATCTTAGACTGGGTGTTGTGTAATGAGAGAGGATTAATTAGCAATCTCATTGTGCGAGGCCCCTTGGGGAAGAGTGACCATAATATGGTGGAATTCTGCATTAGGATGGAGAATGAAACAGTTAATTCAGAGACCATGGTCCAGAACTTAAAGAAGGGTAACTTTGAAGGTATGAGGCATGAATTGGCTAAGATAGATTGGCTAATGATACTTAAGGGGTTGACTGTGGATGGGCAATGGCAGACACTTAGAGACCGCATGGATGAATTACAACAATTGTACAATCCTGTCTGGCGTAAAAATAAAAAAGGGAAGGTGGCTCAACCGTGGCTATCTAGGGAAATCAGGCATAGTATTAAAGCCAAGGAAATGGCATACAAATTGGCCAGAAATAGCAGCGAACCTGGGGACTGGGAGAAATTTAGAACTCAGCAGAGGAGGACAAAGGGTTTGATTAGGGCAGGGAAAATGGAGTACGAGAAGAAGCTTGCAGGGAACATTAAGGCGGATTGCAAAAGTTTCTATAGGTATGTAAAGAGAAAAAGGTTAGTAAAGACAAACGTAGATCCCCTGCAGTCAGAATCAGGGGAAGTCATAACGGGGAACAAAGAAATGGCAGACCAATTGAACAAGTACTTTGGTTCAGTATTCACTAAGGAGGACACAAACAACCTTCCGGATATAAAAGTGGTCAGAGGGTCTAGTAAGGAGGAGGAACTGAGGGAAATCTTTATTAGTCGGGAAATTGTGTTGGGGAAATTGATGGGATTGAAGGCCGATAAATCCCCAGGGCCTGAT
Source organism: Pristiophorus japonicus (assembly GCF_044704955.1). Lineage (NCBI taxonomy): Eukaryota > Metazoa > Chordata > Chondrichthyes > Pristiophoridae > Pristiophorus > Pristiophorus japonicus. The sequence goes on along the minus strand of NC_091987.1, from coordinate 121,685,133 downwards.
GGACTGCATCCCAGAGTACTTAAGGAGGTGGCCTTGGAAATAGTGGATGCATTGACAGTCATTTTCCAACATTCCATTGACTCTGGATCAGTTCCTATCGAGTGGAGGGTAGCCAATGTAACCCCACTTTTTAAAAAAGGAGGGAGAGAGAAAGCAGGGAATTATAGACCGGTCAGCCTGACCTCAGTAGTGGATAAAATGATGGAATCAATTATTAAGGATGTCATAGCAGCGCATTTGGAAAATGGTGACATGATAGGTCCAAGTCAGCATGGATTTGTGAAAGGGAGATCATGCTTGACAAATCTTCTGGAATTTTTTGAGGATGTTTCCAATAAAGTGGACAAAGGAGTACCAGTTGATGTGGTATATTTGGACTTTCAGAAGGCTTTCGACAAGGTCCCACACAGGAGATTAATGTGCAAAGTTAAAGCACATGGGATTGGGGGTAGTGTGCTGACATGGATTGAGAACTGGTTGTCAGACAGGAAGCAAAGAGTAGGAGTAAATGGGTACTTTTCGGAATGGCAGGCAGTGACTAGTGGGGTACCGCAGGGTTCTGTGCTGGGGCCCCAGTTGTTTACATTGTACATTAATGATTTAGACGAGGGGATTAAATGTAGTATCTCCAAATTTGCGGATGACACTAAGTTGGGTGGCAGTGTGAGCTGCGAGAAGGATACTATGAGGCTGCAGAGTGACTTGGATAGGTTAGGTGAGTGGGCAAATGCGTGGCAGATGAAGTATAATGTGGATAAATGTGAGGTTATCCACTTTGATGGTAAAAACAGAGAGACAGACTATTATCTGAATGGTGACAGATTAGGAAAAGGGAAGGTGCAACGAGACCTGGGTGTCATGGTACATCAGTCATTGAAGGTTGGCATGCAGGTACAGCAGGCGGTTAAGAAAGCAAATGGCATGTTGGCCTTCATAGCGAGGGGATTTGAGTACAGGGGCAGGGAGGTGTTGCTACAGTTGTACAGGGCCTTGGTGAGGCCACACCTGGAGTATTGTGTACAGTTTTGGTCTCCTAACTTGAGGAAGGACATTCTTGCTATTGAGGGAGTGCAGCGAAGATTCACCAGACTGATTCCTGGGATGGTGGGACTGACCTATGAAGAAAGACTGGATCAACTGGGCTTGTATTCACTGGAGTTCAGAAGAGTGAGAGGGGACCTCATAGAAACGTTTAAAATTCTGACGGGTTTGGACAGGTTGGATGCAGGAAGAATGTTCCCAATGTTGGGGAAGTCCAGAACCAGAGGTCACAGTCTAAGGATAAGGGGTAAGCCATTTAGGACCGAGATAAGGAGAAACTTCTTCACCCAGAGAGTGGTGAACCTGTGGAATTCTCTACCACAGAAAGTAGTTGAGGCCAATTCACTAAATATATTCAAAAGGGAGTTAGATGAAGTCCTTACTACTCGGGGGATCAAGGGGTATGGCGTGAAAGCAGGAAGGGGGTACTGAAGTTTCATGTTCAGCCATGAACTCATTGAATGGCGGTGCAGGCTAGAAGGGCTGAATGGCCTGCTCCTGCACTTTTTTTCTATGTTTCTATGTTTCTAGCTCAGCAAAATCGATATGTAACCTTTGCCACACTCCGGGAGGCCATTTCTGTGGCTGTAATGGTATTGATGGTGGTTTCTTGCTTACCAATTGACATGTTGTACACTGATTAACGATGTACTTTACATCTTTATCGAGATCTGGCCACCACAAGTAACTGCATGCAAAACTCTTGGTCAAGCACATTCCCAGGTGCTGGTCATGAGGATCTCCTAATAATTTGGACCTGAATTTATTTGGAATAGCTACTCTTGCACACCACATGATACAATCTTTATCCACTGATAATTAATTCCAACGAACGAAGTATGGATGAATATATTTTGTCTGATACTTGGTTTTACCAGCCATTTGTTACATAATCAGACATCTTTGACATAACTGGGTCACGTTTGGTTGCTCTACCAATCTCTTCAGCTGTGACTGGCAGTTCATCAATGTATAAAAAATAGAACACTTCTGCCCTATTGGGTGTAACATGTGATGGGGATGACAACCTAGACATAGCATTAGCAGCATTACTGTGATCAGCTGATTATCTGTACTCAATGTCATACCTATATGCTGATAAAATCAAAGCCCATGTCTGCATTTGGGCTGCAGCTAAGGTTGAAACCGGTGACTTTGAATGGAGGATTGCTGTCAGGGGCTTAACGTCTGTAACGATGGTAAACCTATGACCATACAAGTATTTGTGGAACATCTTGATCCCAAAAATTAATGCCAAAGCTGCCACTTTGATTTACACATAATTACGCTCACTTGCAATGAGAGTGCGTGAAGCAAAAGCAATTGGTCTCTCCTCCCCACTATGTAGTACATGAGAGATCACTGCCCCAACTCCATACAGAGAGGTGTCAAATGTTTGCTAGATCTCCTTAGATATGTCATAGTGAACTAACATGGTGTTCTCTACCAACTGGCTTTGACATTCCTTGAATGCTGCTGACCACTTCCAATGGACCTATTTTTTCAATAGTTCATTCAGTAGAAGTAACAAATTTGATAGGAACTTCCCATAATAATTCAAAAGACCCAAAAATGATCGAAGTTCAGTGACATTCTTGGGAGTAGGTGCCTTTCTAATTGCATCCAGCTTTCCCTTGGTTGGATGTAAACCATCTTTGTCTACTTTGTGCCCTAAGTAACTCCACTGAGTTTTGAAATAACTCACACTTGTGAGCAGTCACTCGTATTCTGTGCTTCTCTAGCCGTTTGAGCACTTCATTTAAACATTACGATGGATTTGCCTGTTTGGTGCTGAAATGAGTCTGTCATCTAAATAATATACTATCCCTTGCAAAATCTGGTTCATCACTCTTTGGAATATGGCGGGAGTGGAAGACACTCCAAATGGTAGCCTATTAAATTGATATAGGCCTAGTATTTATAGTCAAGCATGACTTGGACTCCTCATCTAGTTCAAGTTGTAAGTAGGCATTTGTGAGATCCAACTTTAAGAAGATCTGACTATTTGTCAGCATTGTGAACAAATCTTCTACATTTGGCAATGTATTGGGTCAATTACCCTCTAGAACCTGGTTTATGGTTACTTTATAATCAGCACAGAACCTTACCATCGTACTTAGGCACAAGAACAATGGTGTAGCCCAATTACATAGATCTCCAGTCTTTTGAGTTCTTGCTCAACTCTCTCCTTTAGTGCCTATGGTACGGGACATGGCTTGCAGTAAACTGGTCTAGCGCCCATCTGTATCCTGACACTCATCTTGAAGCCTTAGATTGGACTGCCTGTTTCGCAGAAGACCTTTGGCTATATCTTAATGACATCCTCTTTCGATGCAAATTTTGTTTCAACACGAAAAATCTAATTCCCATCCAGCTTCAGTGATCCCAACCAATTTCTACCTAGTAGGCAGGCTTGTCTCCTGCCACCACTACGAGAGGCAAGCTCTGAAATTGATGCTTGTATTTCACCGATACAATGATACGACCTACCACAGGAATTTGCTCTCCTGATTAGCCTCACAGCTCCACCTTGGATTTCTCCAATGGGAAATCATACAATTTGTTGAGATATAGCGATTCCGGTACTACACTCATGGATGAACCAGTGTCGATTTCCATGGGTATCTTGATTCCAGCAACGTCTACTTGGATGATGATACTTTTCGAATCGTCATTAGATACCCTCAAGCTCTTGATGACATTTATCTCTTTGTCCTGTTGCTTTTCTTCCATGCTATGTAGTCTCATCGGATTTCTACTTATAGCCTTGAAAGTTGGTTTACTCTTCAGTCGGAATGGCTTCGCAAGAACCCCGTGTATTGTTGCAGAAGAAACATTCTGCTGTCACATATGGACAACTTTGAACAATGTGTTATCTCAGGCACTGATAGCATAACTTCAATGTAGTGTTATCGTGGCCAGTTCCTGAGACCTTGGGGCCCAACTGCCTTTTACTTTTAACCTCAGGCAATTCACTTCGGTTGTCTGATGACTGGAAATGGCTCGAAATTCTCGGGAGTATTGGTTGGCCATATCCATTGATGTAGCTGTCTGACAAGCTAAACGAAAAGTCAAGTTAGGAGCTATCAACACTTTCTTCTGATTGCTTCATTTTTCATCCCACAAACAAAGTGGTCACGCAATGCTCGGTCCTGAATGTTTCCGAAATGACAGGGAATGGATAGCTTTTTTAATGCTGCAATGTACTCACTGATACTCTTGTCAGGTAATTAATTTTGTATTCCAAAAAGATAACTTTCAGTAATTTAGTGCTGTAGTGCAGTTCTAACTTGCTTAGAATCTCCGTAAGTCATCTGTCCTTTGGCTTTGTGGGTTCAAGCAAATTTTTCAGGATTTCATACACCTCGAGGCCTGCGTCAGTCAAGAAAATAGCCTTTCTTTCTAAAACCACCGATTACTGTTTTCATCATCGGGGACTTTGATGATACTATTTGCAGTGAAAAACATTTCTAGCCGCTCCAGATATGCTCCGAAAGTCTCTCGGTCACGTTGAAACTCCCCCAAGCGCCTTATTATTCCCATAGGCGCAGCCATCTAGACTCTTCAGTTCAGCCAAGTGTACTTGTAATTTGCCTTGGATTTTTAGCTGTGCTGCAAAACAAAGGGCCTCTCTAGTCTCTCTGTTGTTTGGATGGAATCATCCACCAACAAAAATTTCAGCTAGGAAATCCAATTATCCCATTCTCATCGCCAATATGGTATATTCTGTACGATATCACAACACACAAGAGGGCTCTTAACACAGGAACTTGCCAGGTGACCTGTCACCTGATGCCTTTATTATATTTACAGCAATGGCTGCATTACCATAGTAGTCAATTAGGTGGAGCTGTAGTCCACTCGATGGAGCTCTATATTGCACAGTGTAAAGGAGCAGACCTAAAACGTGACATCTGATGTACCTTCTGACCCAAAATAGCAGTCTAAAACTAACCTCAACATTCTTAACTGTCAGCAAGAAACTAAACAAAGCACAGAGTGCTATGGTATGTATTGTGGGAAGAGCTTGTATATCCTTGAACAGTGGAGCTTGTGTCTGAATTTTCTTAATACAACAATTAATTTCATCCAAAACTCCCACAAGTTTTTTCCCCAAACACAGCTTCACTGTTTAAGTTTATTTAATTATATAGTCGTTATGCTGTCCTCCATGGTACGTTCTGGGCCTTGGCTCACTATCAAAGGAGACAATGCATCTCCCTGGAGGAAAGAAGGGAACTCAGTGGTCAAGATACCCAAGGCCGTTCTCACATATCTTCTATGGACTAGTTACACAGCAACATTGGCAGGAGGCTATGACCTACAGGATATGTGGCGATTGTAAGAGCAGGAAATAGCTAAGCAAAAATAGCAAATACTGACAAAAAAATTACTGCACCGCCATTTTTGCTGATAAGTTATTGCTTTTCAACACTAGAAGCATGAGCAGAATAAATCTATCCCACCAGTTCAAACTATAATATTAAAGTGAAGAGTATTGATGGCAAGTGAGAATGATGTTTACCCAAATTAATGGGTAAAACGACTCCCTCTCATCTATCCACTCAAAGTGCTTCTGCTTTACTACCAGTGTTAGAAAACTACAGCAAGCTTAGCTTTGCAAACAATACCCCAAAGGTTTTCAGGAGCTTTTGTAATCATTATTCTACCAGTGCCTTCATTGTCCTGCAGATCCATTAGAGACACAGTGGATTTACCATTGTGAACACTTGTGTATCTGTAAAGCATGCACTCCCATGTTCCGCCACCAGGGAGCGCATCCCCTGAGGTCCCAAGGGATCCAAGCATCCCTTGGGAGCACTGTATATAAGCCGGTCCGTAAGGCCTGTTCCTTACTCTGGAGTGTCTTAATAAAGAATGAGGTCACTGTTACTCTAACCTCCCTGTGTGCAGTCTCACCTGTGTTAGGAACACAACAACTGGCGACGAGTATATGAATCCAACGCAAAGATACATTGTGGGCATCCTGGAGAAGTTCTCGGAGGGTGAGGACTGGAAAGCTTATGTCGAACGACTAGACCAACAAGCTTTGTAGCCAACGAGCTGGACGGAGAAGGAAGCGCTGCAAAAAGGAGAGTGGTCCTCCTCACGGTCTGCGGGGCACCGACCTACAGCCTCATGAAGAATCTTCTGGCTCCAGTGAAACCCACAGATAAGTCGTATGAGGAGCTGTGTACACTGGTTCGGGAGCATCTTAACCCGAGGGAGAGCGTGCTGATGGTGAGGTATCGGTTCTACAAGTGCCAGCGATCTGAAGGTCAGGAAGTGGCGAGCTAAGGCGACTTGCAGGACAATGTGAGTTTGATGGCTACCTGGAGCAAATGCTCAGAGACTTTTTTGTACTGGACATTGGCCACGAGACCATCCCTTGAGAACGTTTGACTGTAGAGACACCGACTTTCAGCAAGGCCATTGCGATAGGACAGGCGTTTATGTCCACCAGTGATAATACCAAACAAATCTCTCAGCACACAAGTGCTAGCAATGTTCATAAATTAACTGGAATAGTGTTTGCGAGCAGAAATGTACACGTCAGAAACCACGAGTCTGCAACTGCCAGCAGGCCTCAGGTGACCCAGAGTCAGCAACAAAGGATGAATGCAAGGCAATTCACACCTTGTTGGCATTGTGGAGGCTTCCATTCAGCCTATTCATGCCGCTTCAAAGGGTATGTTTGCAAGAGCTGTGGAACAATGGTGCACCTCCAACGGCTCTGCAAAACCTGCTAACCACCACATGGCAGTGAAAATTAGTCCATGGTGGATCAAAGCAATTTCAAGCCTCAGAGAGAGGAGGCAGATGCTGAAGTATATTGAGTGCACACATTTTCAGCAAAATGTCCACCTATAATACTAAATGTAAAATTGAATGGCTTACCCGTAGCCATGGAACTGGACACTGGCGCTAGCCAATCCATCATGAGTAATAAGATGTTTGAGAGACTGGTGCAACAAGGCACTCAGACCAGCCCTGAGCCCCATCCACACGAAACTGAGAAAGTACACCAAAGAACTTATCACTGTCCTGGGCAGCGCCATGGTCAAGGTCACCTACGAGGGCATGGTGCACGAACTGCCACTCTGGATTGTCCCGGGCGATGGCCCCACACTGCTTGGAAGGAGCTGGCTGGGCAAAATCCGCTAGAACTGGGATGACATCCGAGCGCTATCACATGTCGATGAGGCCTCATGTACCCAGGTTCTTAACAAATTTCCTTCCATTTTTGAGCCAGGCATTGAAAACTTTTCCGGGGCGAAGGTGTGGATCCACTTGGTCCCAGAGGCACGACCCATTCACCCCCAGGTACTCTATACCTATCCAGATTACTTTTTCAACCTTTAGCCTTCTCATTTGGGTGTCAAAAACACAATTTTTTAATACACTTAATCTCATATGGTGAGGCACTTTCCCCTACCTATTTCAGACTAATCAAACTGAATTTATTGCACTGTTTCACCTTTAGGTCAATTACCTTAAACAGACACGTGTCAAGGACGTATAATGATCAAATTGCATTTATAAGTCAGCAACTAGGCTTGCTTGTGAGCTGGTGACTACTATCACTTTCCCGGCTTTAAATAGCAACCAAAGTTACACAACATCTGATAAAATTGACATTCTTTTAAGGATAGTCCTGTATCTCACTCCGGTGCATAATCTGCATAGATTAGCATTGGAGTATGTGTGGAAGGAAGTGGAGGCAGGTATGAGCCCTGTCAGTTACTGTCACTGGCTGTACTAAACGATGTTCATGCAGATGTCCTTGCTGCAAATGGCTCTCAGGTAAGTGTGCAAGGGCCTACAGATCTTGGCAGCCAATCAGGCTATGTTGGCTGTTGATCAGTTTGCTGTGCCTTCCTTCATGCATGACTCACCCCAAAGGGGCGGCAATGGTGATGGTGAGCTCTTCTGGGCGGGTGGTCAGCTTCCAGCGCCTCGCGGTGGGTTTTAGGGCCGGTTTTGCGGGGGCACGGACCAGAAGAGTTGAGTGCCCCATCCTGGGACCGCCTGTGAAAACAGGCAGTCCAACCTATATTGGCTCCAATGAAATAAGTAATGCCAACCTCGAAGTGTGATTGTTTTTTCTTTTCATTTTTTTTGCGATTTATGTTGTGTTGGCGTGGGCTATGTATTGGGAATGTTTTTGGTGGGTTTTTTTCAGGTTTTTTTTCTTCTCCCGGGCCGGCTGTTTAGCTCAGGATGCTCACAAACTCAGCCGGCTTAGTGCCCTAAGAGAGGTGTACACCGCCTCCCTTAGTACTCCGCCCCACACTCAGGGCCCAGCTGCCCAATTTTGATGACTGATGTGCAAACTTTACCGCCCCATTGCCATTACCGCCCCGAAATCAGTATAGGCGAAAATCCAGCCCCAAGCCTCTGAAAAAGTGAGGTCGATGGATCTCTGTCTGTGAAACTATTAGCAGGTGAGTACAGAATATCAATGGTGCAGCCTCACTTGCCTGCAATCTCTCTGTTGGTGTTTCTCTTCTTCCTCCAAATAGCTCAAAAATAGACTGTATTTGTTGTGTTCCCAACACAGATGAGACTGCACACAGGGAGGTTAGAGTAACAGTGATTTCAGTCTTTATTAAGACACTCCAGAGTGAGGAACAGGCCTTAGGGGCCGGCTTATATACAGTGCTCCCAAGGGATGCTGGGATCCCTTGGGACTTCAGGGGATGCGCTCCCTGGTGGCGGAACATGGGAGTGCATGCTTTACAGATACACATCACTTCCCCCCAAAGTCAAAGTGAAAACTATTTACAAGGTGAGGCGGTCGGGAGCCTTTCTTTCCCTGGTGGACTGCCACGGTACAAATGTCTGTTCTGGTGTGTTGGCTGTGCCCTCGCTGGGCTGGCGTATTGTTGGCCCTGCAGGGCTGCTGGGTGAGCCTGGCCTTGCTGAGCTGTTGGGCGTGATGGGTTCGATTTCCTGGTCCAGCGTGGTGTCGTTGATCCTTTGAGTGTGTGTTGTGGGCTCGAAAAAGGTAGTGTCTGCTGTGGGTTGTTCAGGGCAGTCTGTGAACCGCAGCCTCGTTTGGTCCAGGTGCTTTCTGCAAATTTGTCCATTGTCTAGTTTGACTACAAATACCCTACTCCCTTCTTTAGTTATCAGCGTGCCCATGATCCACTTGGGACCATGTCCATAGTTTAGCACATACACAGGGTCATTCAGATCAATTTCCCGTGACAAAGTGGCGCGACCATTGTTTACATTTTGTTGCTGCTGCCTGGTCTCTACCTGATCATGCAGGTTGGGATGAACCAGCGAGAGTCTGGTTTTAAGTGTCCTTTTCATGAGTAGCTCAGCCGGGGGCACCCCCTGTGAGCGAGTGGGGTCTCGTGCGGTAGCTGAGCAGTACTCGGGACAGGCGGGTTTGGAGTGAGACTTCTTTGACTCGCTTGAGGCTCTGTTTGATTGTTTGTACTGCCCGCTCTGCCTGCCCATTGGAGGCTGGTTTAAACGGGGCCGAGGTGACATGTTTGATCCCATTGTGGGTTATGAATTCTTTAAATTCGACACTGGTGAAACATGGCCCATTGTCACTGACCAGTATGTCAGGCAGGCCGTGGGTGGCAAACATGGCCCTCAGGCTTTCAAAGGTGGCGGTGGCAGTGCTTCCCGACATTATTTCACAGTCAATCCATTTTAAAAAAGCATCCACCACCACCAGGAACATTTTACCGAGAAACAGGCCCGCATAGTCGAAATGGATCCTCGACCATGGTCTGGAGGGCCAGGACCACAAACTTATTGGTGCCTCTCTGAGCACGTTGCTCAACTGAGCACACACGCTGCATTCCCGTACACAGGACTCTAAGTCAGAGTCGATATCTGGCCATCACACGTGAGATCTGCTATCGCTTTCATCATTACTATACCCGGGTGTGTGCTGTGAAGATCCGAGATGAACGTCTCCCTCCCCTTTTTTGGTAGCACTACACAGTTACCCCATAACAGGCAGTCTGCCTGAATGGACAGCTCGTCCTTTCGCCGCTGGAACGGCTTGATTAGCTCTTGCATTTCAACGGGGATACTGGCCCAGCTCCCATGCAGTACACAGTTTTTTTTACTAGGGATAGCAGAGGATCTTGGCTGGTCCAAGTCCTAATCTGGCGGGCCGTGACAGGTGATTTATCATTTTCAAATCTTCCATTACCATCAACAAGTCTGCAGGCTGCGCCACCATCAACAAGTTTGCAGGCTGCGCCATTTCCACCCCCGTGGTGGGCAATGGTAGCCGACTGAGAGCATCCGCACAGTTCTCGGTGCCTGGCCTGTGGCGGATGGTATTGTTATACGCTGATAGCGCGAGTGCCCACCTTTGTATGCGGGCTGAGGCATTAGTATTTATCCCCTTGTTTTCAGCGACCAGGGATATGAGGGGCTTGTGATCGGTTTCCAGCTTAAATTTGAGGCCAAACAGGTACTGATGCATTTTCTTTACCCCGAACACACACGCGAATGTCTCTTTCTCAATCATGCTGTAGGCCTTCTTGGCCTTAGACAAGCTCGTGGAGGCATAGGTGACAGGTTGCAACTTCCCCGCAACGTTAGCTTGTTGTAATACACACCCGACTCCGTATGATGACACGCTAGCACAAGTCTTTTACACGGGTTATACAATACAAGCAGCTTGTTGGAGCATAAAATGTTTCTGGCTTTCTCAAAAACAATTACTTGGTTTTTTCCCCATACCCAGTTCTCACCTTTACGCAATAACACATGTCAGGGCTCTAAAACAGTGCTTAACCCCGGTAGGAAGTTACCAAAATAGTTGAGGAGTCCCAGGAATGACCGCAGCTCCGTGACGTTTTGTGGTCTGGGCATGTTTCTGATAGCCTCTGTCTTGGCGTCTGTGGGCCGAATGCTGTCCGCCGCGATCTTTCTCCCCAAAAACTCCACCTCTGTTGCCATGAAGACGCATTTCAACCTCTTCAGCCACAGCCCTACACAATCCAGTCGCTGGAGGACCTCCTCCAGGTTTTGTAGGTGCTTGACGGTGTCCCGACCTGTGACTAATATGTCGTCCTGAAAGACCACTGTGTATGGTACCGACTCTCCATGTTTCTCTGGAAGATCGCTGCAGCCGACCGAATTCCAAACGGGCATCTGTTGTAGATGAACAGTCCCTTGTGCGTGTTGATGCAGGTGAAGCCCTTCGAAGACTCCTCCAGCTCCTGCGTCATGTAGGCTGAAGTCAGGTCAAGCTTGATGAACGTCTTGCCTCCTGCCAGCGTTGCAAATAGGTCACCTGCCTTAGATAGCGGGTATTGGTCCTGTAGCGAGAAACGATTAACGGTTACTTTATAATCGTCGCAAATCCTGACTGTGCCATCACTTTTGAGTACTTGAACAATCGGGCTGGCTCACTCGCTGAATTCCACTAGGGAGATGATGCCCTCGCGTTGCAACCTGTCCAGCTCGATTTCCACTCTCTCCCTCATCATGTGAGGTATCAGAATATCTTATGAACACAGTTTGCTAAACTGAAAAAGAGGAGTTCAAAAAGTGTAAGATGTTTAGTCAGATATAAGCAAACATTAGGGCCAGAAATTGCGTAACGCCCTGTTTGGGGCGATAACTTTTGCGGGAGCACATAAGTATCTCTGGGCGCTACCCAATTCCAGCGGACACAAACTTCCGGTTTAGCGTTTCAGGAGCAAAATGGATCGCTAAATCAAGTGCTATCACTTCCCTTGGAGCGATATATGGAGCAAGATGGGTGGTAGTGGCAGAGCGTTGCACAATGTCCCATGCAGCGCTTCCAGAATCACAGGCTACTTTCCTCCCTTAAATTGAAGGGTGATTGCTGACATAGAAACATAGAAAATAGGTGCATGAGTAGACCATTCGGCCCTTTGAGCCTGCACCGCCATTCAATAAGATCATGGCTGATCATTCCCTCAGTACCCCTTTCCTGCTTTCTCTCCATACCCCTTCATCCCTTTAGCCGTAAGGACCATATCTAACTCCCTCTTGAATATATCCAATGAACTGGCATCAACAACTCTCTGCGGCAGGGAATTCCACAGGTTAACAACTCTCTGAGTGAAGAAGTTTCTCCTCATCTTAGTCCTAAATGGCCTACCCCTTATCCTAAGACTATGTCCCCTGGTTCTGGACTTCCCCAACATCGGGAACATTCTTCCCACATCTAACCTGTCCAGTCCCGTCAGAATCTTATATGTTTCTATGAGATCCCCTTCTAAACTCCAGTGAATAAAGGCCCAGTCGATCCAATCTCTCCTCATATGTCAGTCCTGCCATCCCAGGAATCAGACTGGTGAACCTGCGCTGCACTCCCTCAATAGCAAGAATGTCCTTCCTCAGATTAGGAGACCAAAACTGAACACAATATTCCAGGTGAGGCCTCACCAAGGCCCTGTACAACTGCAGTAAGACCTCCCTGATCCTATACTTAAATCCCCTAGCTATGAAGGCCAACATACCATTTGCCTTCTTCACAGCCTGCTGTACCTGCATGCCAACTTTCAATGACTGATGAACCATGACACCCAGGTCTCGGTGCACCTCCCCTTTTCCTAATCTGTCGCCATTCAGATAATATTCTGCCTTCGTGTTTTTTGCCCACAAAATGGATAACCTCACATTTATCCACATTATACTGCTTCTGCCATGCATTTGTCCACTCACCTAACCTGTCCAAGTCACCCTGCAGCCTCTTAGCGTCCTCCTCACAGCTCACGCCGCCACCCAGTTTAGTGTCATCTACAAACTTGGAGATATTACACTCAATTCCTTCATCTAAATCGTTAATGTATATTGTAAAGTGCTGGGGTCCCAGCACTGAGCCCTGCAGCACTCCACTAGTTACTGCCTGCCATTCTGAAAAGGACCCATTTATCCCGACTCTCTGCTTCCTGTCTGCCAACCAGTTCTCTGTCCACGTCAGTACATTACCCCCAATACCATGTTCTTTGATTTTGCACACCAATCTCTTGTGCGGGACCTTGTCAAAAGCCTTTTGAAAGTCCAAATACACCACATCCACTGGTTCTCCCTTGTCCACTCTGCTACTTACATCCTCAAAAAATTCCAGAAGATTCGTCAAGCATGATTTCCCTTTCATAAATCCATGCTGACTTGGACCAATCCTGTCACTGCTTTCCAAATGCGCTGCTATTTCATCCTTAATGATTGATTCCAACATCTTCCCCACTACTGATGTCAGGTACAAAGGAGGCCAATTTCTCTCCCTAAGTGGATCACCTGTAGAACTGACGTGCTTTGGAGGTAAGCCTGGGAATAGTGGGCGATGGGACCTGCAATCCATGAAGATCAGCACTGTAAGAGAGTGCAGGGCTGCTCAAGCATGCCATGGGAAAATTCCGAAAAATAGTGCAGGGGACTCAGAATAAAATTTTGTCCTACCTGGCCACCAATGCCTTTAAGTACCGTTCCCCAAGCGTCCAGCCGAGCTCACAACGCCTCCTGCAGCTGCCATTGTTGACGCCTGGTGATGCTGCAGGGGGCGGAAGGGAATTAACCGGGCGCTGCACACTGGATTACGTCACGATCTTTAGAGCACAGGAGGTTGTGGCATTAAGGTTTACCATCAGTGCAAGGGAAGGTCGCAAGCTTCGGTACTTTCGCCGTGCCCGGTCGGAAAGCTGTTAGCGCCCCAGAGGTGCTAACGGGAGGTACAAAGGAGGCCAATTTCTCCCCCTAAGTGGATCACCTGTAGAACTATGGAAGTTTAGAACATAGAAACATAGAAAATAGGTGCAGGAGTAGGCCTTTCGGCCCTTCGAGCCTGCACCACCATTCAATATGATCATGGCTGATCATGCAACTTCAGTACCCCATTCTTGCTTTCTCTCCATACACCTTGATCCCTTTAGCCATAAGGGCCACATCTAACTCCCTTTTGAATATATCTAACGAACTGGCCTCAACAACTTTCTGTGGTAGAGAATTCCACAGGTTCACAATTCTCTAAGTGAAGAAGTTTCTCCTCATCTCGGTCCTAAATGGCTTATCCCTTATCCTTAGACTGTGACCCCTGGTTCTGGACTTCCCCAACATCGGGAACATTCTTCCTGCATCTAACCTGTGCAATCCCGTCAGAATTTTATCTGTTTTTTTGAGGTCCCCTCTCATTCTTCTAAATTCCAGTAAATATAAGCCTAGTCGAGCCAGTCTTTCTTCATATGTCAGTCCTGCCATCCCGGGAATCAGTCTGGTGAACCTTCGTTGCACTCCCTCAATAGCAAGAATGTCCTTCCTCAGATTAGGAGACCAAAACTGTACACAATATTCAAGGTGTGGCCTCACCAAGGCCCTGTACAACTGCAGTAAGACTTCCCTGCTCCGATACTCAAATCCTCTCGCTATGAAGGCCAACATGCCATTTGCCTTCTTCACCACTTGCCGTACCTGCATGCCAACTTTCAATGACTGATGAACCATGACACCCAGGTCTCGTTGCACCTTCCCTTTTCCTCATCTGTCACCATTCAGATAATATTCTGCCTTCCTGTTTTTGCCTCCAAAGTGGATAACCTCACATTTATCCACATTATACTGCATCTGCCATGCATTTGCCCACTCACCTAACCTGTCCAAGTCACCCTGCAGCCTCTTAGCATCCTCCTTGCAGCTCACACTGCCACCCAGCTTAGTGTCATCTGCAAACTTGGAGATATTACATTCAATTCCTTCGTCCAAATCATTAATAGCTGGGGTACCAGCACTGAACCTTGCAGTACGCCACTAGTCACTGCCTGCCATTCTGAAAAGGACCCACTTATTCCTATCTTTGCTTCCTGTCTGCCAAACAGTTCTCTATCCACGTCAATACATTATACCCAATACCATGTGCTTTAATTTTGCACACTAATCTCTTGTGTGAGACCTTGTCAAAAGCCTTTTGAAAGTCCAAATACACCACATCCACTGGTTCTCCCTTATCCACTCTACTAGTTACACCCTCAAAAAATTCTAGAAGATTTGTCAAGCATGATTTCCCTTTCATAAATCCATGCTGACTTGGACCGATCCTGTCACTGCTTTCCAAATGCGCTGCTATTACATCTTTAATAATTGATTCCAACATCTTCCCCACTTCTGATGTCAGGCTAACCGGTCTATAATTCCCTGTTTTTTCTCTCGGTCCAAGTCAGCATGGACTCACATTCTACTAAACATTATTATGGCTTTATTTGTCTCCTCACACTTTTAGAGAATCACATATTTGAACACATAGGTCTTTCTGTGCATGCATACCTTCAGGATATACTATTCTATAACCTCACACTTATCCACATTAAATTGCATCTGCCACCCGTCTGCCCATCCTGCTATCCTGTCGATGCAATTCTGAAATATTTTTCAATCCTGCTCACTGTTTGCCAACCCCTTCTCTTTTTATGCCTTCACAAATGTTGAATTTGTGTTCCTTATACTTAAGTCCAAATCATCTCGAAATATATTGAGAACAAAAGTGGACCCAGCACTGATCCCTGGGGTACACCCTTCTCTAATATTGAATCTGAGCATACATGTATGGTAAGGTCCAAGGACAGATCTGCCAGGAAGAAAAGCAGATGAAAGGAAAAGGAAGGAATACAGCTGTTAACAGATGGAGATCAATCTTGCGGTGTTCCCAGAGTGGCCATTCAATTCAAGTGCAGTCAACATGGAAAGACATGGTTTTATGTATTACTGGAATAAAATTGCCAAAGCTAGCTTTAAATAAAGCTGGACAGACTTGTTTTCCAGTTGTTAACCTGTCAGCTTTATAGACTAACAACCTTGTTGATCCATGTAATCTTATAAATGTAACTCTGTGCTGTATTAAGGAGAGCCCAGCTGATGCTGAGTTGTACGCGTAACCATTAATCTCTTTCGGAAAATAATACTTACTCAAGTATTTCATGTCCTCCTTAATGCTTATGGTGGTATTAGTTAATATACTTTCAGCCAGTTGATATAAGATGGTTCAATTAACTAAACAGTAGACGTCTAATAAACTTTATGGTGGTAATTTTGATTTTGTGCGACAGTGTAAAATGGATGATAGTGAATGGGAAGCCCGTTTTATATCTCTCCCCATTTCAATTCCATTTACTTTTAAAATTTGTTCTAATTCACTTTACTATAAAATATAACCTTTGAATATAACTCAGTCCCAAATTGTTTCTGTGAAATAAAGTTCATAAACCCCAAAATGTGACAATAATATAGTAAACTTTGTATTAACAGGTAAATCTGGAACACTACTTCAAACTAAACAGTGACAAAGGAGCACCAGTAAAAAGCAAATTGAGGACATGTGCCCATTTCTAAATAGACTGGCTTCCCCACAGCAACTGATTGCTCTGTGATCAATTGCCTTCGGAAAACCAACCTTTGAAATCGGTCCTGGCAAAGTACATGGGGCCAATTTTCCACATTGCCGATTTTTGGTGCAGTTGTAGAGGTACGTCCAATCTTTTAGTGGCCGACTGCGCCAAAAAAAAAGTTGCAAGTTTCGGCGTAATAAATTTTGAATTTGGCGTGGCGCAGATTGTCCTTAAGCTCCATGGGTGGAGCTTAAGGTCGGCACCAAAAAACTGAGGTTGCCAGGATAACGAGGGACACACTGAAGGGCAGAGGCTGGAAAGTGAAACATACACAGGACATAAGCAATTGTAGAGCCACTGTGCCACTCCTATCCCAGGCCGAAAGGCCCCCTGCCCCCAGTGCCAGTGACACTCCTATCCTGGGCCGAAAGGCCCCGCACCCCCGGTGCAGGTGCCGTTCCATTACACAACTGCTGTTAGTTGTTTCAACTGAGCGCTATGTTTAATTTGAAGGAACTGCATTCCATCGTCCTTGACTGCCTCTGGCAGCTCATTGTATAAATAACAACAGCAACTTGCACAAGCACCTTTTTGTTTTTGCTCCAAGTCTCTTCACATTAGGAAATGCCACTCCTATCCCGGGCCGAAAGGCCCCCTGGTGCCGCTCCTATCCCGGGCTTCTATTGAAGCTGAGCGCCGAGCTCCTGTATCCGGCCGAGGAAGCGATCCTGCCGGCCAGTGCTCCGACCTTGTGTGCCTCGAGGTCGGTGAGCAGAGGTTCGGTGGTGGGGTGGAACTTCAAGTCACAATTTCCATTTACAACTTGAATCCCTCTGCAAAAAGAAACATGCATCATGCAGTTGTGTATGAAATTAATGTCTTCTTTCCTCCCTCCAAAGCCTAACTCAGCTCTGCTAAAAAATGGCATCTTCTCTGTGCCAATTTTCTTAAGTTCCCGTAAGGTTTTTCAGAACGGTGCACTGCGCCGTTTAAAAAAAAAATCATAGCTGGCGAAACTCGCTTAAATGGCCAAAAATGGCGCAGCCAGCAGGTTCTGCCCCAGTGGCGTCAAAAAATCGTGAACAAAAAAAATCGGCCATAAGTAGTTTTTACGATAGTGCAGAAATTTTAGCCAAACTTGCAGATTTTGGTTTGCTCCCCAAAAAAGCAGACTCCAAAAAAAGGGCACAGAATGATGCCGAAAATTGAGCCCATGCATATCCCTGCATCGTGCAGAAGTACATTGCGTTAGAGGCAAACTAAACGGGTCTGCCAGGAACTTGAGAGAATGATGTGATCCCTGCACTGCTGCCTCTTTCATTGACATCACCCAGAAGAAGGCAAACGAAAGAAGCAGAAACTCAATGCATGCAAAATTTGATAGAGCCCGAATGGAACCAAGTCTCAACCAAATTTTCTCCCCTGCCCGGTTCGATCCAAATACGATATGATTATGCCAAATATGTATCCATATATATATTTTTTTTTCTTTAAAAAATAATTCTAAGTTAAAAGCTGTATTCACAAAATGTAATATGATTTGGCTGGTTGGTCAATTATGACTGATAATCTTTTCTGTATTTCCAAGGCTGAACTGTAAAAACCTATCTTTTTTAACATACTTTTTACTTTGGAATTAATTACACAATAGCTACAACATACAAGTAAAACGGAAAATGTTTTTTTAAAAATCAGCACAACACTGTGGGTAGTGAAATATTTCTATTGCACCCAACCCACTACATTCGACCTTTGGTGGGACATTTTAAAATGAGACATTTAAATGACTCATGGCACTCTATTGTCATTCAAGCATAATGTTATCGCACTCAATTGGAGGGAAGTGGCTCAATCAGAGACAATAAGCATTCCCTTCATGCGTCTCAAGCTACATGTATTTGCGTAAGGTGCCCCCTTTTTGAATTATTGTACACAAGGAAGGAGCTAGTACTAATCTCAGTTAAACCTTGGTGGGCCAGTTCCAATGTTGGAATTGCTGGTGCTAGGGTTCTGAATTTTCTTCCCTTCCATCTTCTTCTGTTTGGATAGCATTGTCTTCATTTAATTATTCCAAATATTGATTTCCTTTTGTTTCCCTGGTGTTAGCCATCCCTTCCAATGAAAAGGTTTCCTATGATTTTCTTCGGTTTACTCCTTGTCAAAATGCTCACCACAATACCCATTATCTTCATCTATTCCATAAACATTAGTAAAATGTTACAACAGGTAGTGAAATAATTATGATGACAGTGAAGGATATAGGCCTGGAATTTGTGGTTGTAATGATGGTGAAACTCTCAGTGTTCGCCGTCATTACTATGTAAAACTGACAGCAACTTCTGGGGGTCAAAATTCACCCCTGCCGGAAATGGGTCGCACCTACCCTTTTTTTTGTGTTTTGGCCGCCACAATGGATGGGGTGACCCACCTTGCGAAATTCAGCTCGTTATTTTTTGAGCAGGGCAGAAGTCGGGCATAATGGGGGTGGAAGTGGGGGCGGGCGGAGTGTCCACCGCTGTCAGTCATCAGCGCTGGGTTGGTGACATCATCGCGCTGGTGCGTCAACATGTCTCTCCCTTTCAGTTAAAGGTGAGAGCCGCTGGGAGCTCTGCAGCTTTTTATATTAGGTCCACTGGGCCACCAGGGAGGGTTTCAGCCGGGCCAGCGGCCTGACACCGAAGAATGGGTGCCATGCTGGCTGCCTGTTAGCGGTCTGGCCGAACCCGGTGGCATAACTGTCGGACTGACCTGGCAGTCGACTGACAAAAAAAAATAAGATGGCGGCTGCGGTAGTGCGCCCTCCCCTTTAATGGAGGCTGCACCGCCATTTTATACACACTGCAAACACATTGCACCGACAGAAAAAACTGTCGGGGGCACCGAGCGACAGCCGGAAAATTTTCTATGATGAATTCTGCTTGCGGGGTGGGACATTGGAAGTGCATGCTTTGATGATGAACTTAGGAGGGTTCGGCAGCAGCGGGCGGAAGTGGGGACCGCTGGATAAACTACCGGGGAGAATTTTGCAAGCGGCAGCTATTTGACTACACATTGGCGGCCATTCGACACCGCCGTTGCGAACAGGTCATCTGCCTTGGGCAGCGGGTATTGGTCCTGTAGTGAGACTCTGTTAATCGTTACCTTGTAGTCTCCGCAGATTCTGACCGTGCCATCGCTTTTCAACACTGGAACAATTGGACTGGCCCACTCGTTGAACTCGACTGGCGATATGGTTCCTTCGCGTTAGAATCTGTCCAGTTCGATCTCGACTTTCTCCCTCATCATTTATGGAACCGCCCGAATCTTGTGATGGACGGGCTGCGCATCGGGGCCTGGATGGATCTGTACCTTGGTGCCTGTGAAGTTGCCGATGCCTGGTTCGAATAGTGAGGGAAACTTGCTCAACACTTGAGCACACGAGGCGTCATCCACTGAAGATAGTGCTTTGATGTCGTTCCAATTCCCTCTAATCTTTTCTAGCCAGCTTCTGCTAAACAGCGTTGGGCCATTGCCTGGAACAATCCACAATGATAGGTCATGCACAGCTCCATCATACGATACCTTCACTGCCGCACTTTCAATGACTGGTATGAGCTCTTTGGTGTAGGTACGCAGCTATGCATTAATCAAGCTCAATTTGGGCCTTTGTGCTTTATTGCCCCACAGTTTCGAAAGCCTTCTGGCTCATTATTGACTAACTCGCACCCGTGACCAACTCCATAGATACTGGAACTCCATTTAATTTGACTTTCAGCATTATAGGAGGGCTCTTGATGGTGAAGGTATGTACCCCATACACTTCTTCCTCGGGTTGAGTTGCCTGTGCTGCGTGATCTGCGCCAGATCGATCATAGAAAACATAGAAACATAGAAAATAGGTGCAGGAGTAGGCCATTCGGCCCTTCGAGCCTGCACCGCCATTCAATGAGTTCATAGCTGAACATGCAACTTCAGTACCCCATTCCTGCTTTCTCGCCATTCCCCTTGATCCCCCTAGTAGTAAGGACTACATCTAACTCCTTCTTGAATATATTTAGTGAATTGGCCTCAACAATCTTCTGTGGTAGAGAATTCCACAGGTTCACCACTCTCTGGATGAAGAAGTTTCTCCTCATCTCGGTCCTAAATGGCTTATCCCTTATCCTTAGACTGTGACCCCTGGTTCTGGACTTCCCCAACATTGGGAACATTCTTCCTGCATCTAGCCTGTCTAAACCTGTCAGAATTTTAAACGTTTCTATGAGGTCCCCTCTCATTCTTCTGAACTCCAGTGAATACAAGCCCAGTTGCTCCAGTCTTTCTTGATATGTCAGTCCCGCCATCCCGGGAATCAGTCTGGATCATCCTCTGTCACGTGGTATGTCTCAGCACGTTTGCACATTCGCTGGAGGTGCCCCATCGTTGCGCAGCCTTTGCACACGTAATGCTTGAATCGACATTGCTGGGCCCGATGATTACCCCCGCAGCGCCAACACGGTGCTTATGAATTCACATTCACCCCCAATGGCGGACTCTGAGTCATCACAGGTCTTGCAGCCGCAGGCGTATAGGCCCTGCCATATGCAGTTCAGCCTGCTAGCGACGTCATTTTATGCACAGTACTTGCCGGTGAGCTTCGATGTTGAGAAGATATCTGTTTGGTGTTATCGTCTGTGGCCATGCATGCCTGGGCGATCGCGATAGCCCTGCTCAGGTCTAGGGTTTCGGCAGCCAGCAGCTTTCGAAGAATGACCTCGTGGCTGATGCCCAGCATGAAAAAGTCCCACAGCATTTGCCCCAACGCAGCTCCAAAATCGCAAGGTCCTGCGAGGCGTCTCAAGTCGGCGACATACTCTGCCACGTCCTGGCCCCCGGAGCGATGGTGCGTGTAAAAACGATATCTGGCCATGAGGATACTCTCCTTCGGCTTGAGGTGGTCCCGAACCAGCGTGCACAACTCTGTATATTCCTTCTCCG
Organism: Pristiophorus japonicus; assembly: GCF_044704955.1. Taxonomy (NCBI): domain Eukaryota; kingdom Metazoa; phylum Chordata; class Chondrichthyes; family Pristiophoridae; genus Pristiophorus; species Pristiophorus japonicus. The sequence continues at coordinate 121,663,807 of NC_091987.1, read as the reverse complement.
TTGGTTTTGTCGGTGTGAGCAGATTCTTGAAGAGGACTTATATTTTAGGCCCACAAACGGTGAGGAGAACCGCCCTGCGCTTGGCCGCGTTCGTGTCTCCTTCCAGCTCATTGGCCACGAAGTATTGGTCGAGACGCTCAACGAAGGCTTCCCAATCATCACCCTCTACGAATCTCTCTATTATTCCAATGGCAGCCATGGTTGCGTGAAGGTTCGTATTCTGTTACTTGTTGCCAATTGTTGTGTAAAGAAGAACTCCACGAGGCTGAGTACTGTAAACTAAACTTAGTGTGACCTTAGTCTTCTTTATTACAACTCCAGAGTGCCTAAACAACATGGTAGCCAACCTTTTATACTGGCCCTGCACGTATGTGCAGGTGACCATTAGGACTCCAACAGTCGCGCCCTCTGGTGGCAAGTATTACATAGTTAAATCCATAATAAATAGATTCCTGTTTGCAAACAAAATTGCTGGAACTGAAGTCTCCCTTTGAAAAATGGGGTTTTGTTTCATACATTTCACAGGAGGCTGTCAGTTGCTCTCCCAGCCATTCTCTGCTGCCCTCTGTTGTTCTCTGCATGCATTGAAAGAATACTAATAAAACATGACAAAAATGTCTCTGAAACTGATCTATTAATAGCTTAATTATTTCACGGAAAGATTCTTAAAATAATGTACTTTACATTTCTAATTAAAAAAAAATACTCTATTCAGATTATTTATTGAGACCGAGGATTGGATTTTATTTTGAGTTTTACATTGGGACGGAGGCTGTTACAATGGCAACTTGTTATGATGCAGCGCAAAAAATAAATTTTGTGATGCAGTATGGTTTTTGATTTTGTTATAAAAGCATCTTAATTTGAATACACTTCCAAAGTGCTTTGTCACACATCTGCTACTTACTGGGTGGAATGCTAGGCAAGAATGGATACAAATTCCATCTGTACTGAAAGTGATCTTTCTCCCGAACCCCCACAGTTTTAATTTCATTAAGTGTACACATCTTATTAGAAACTTTTGCTTTCAATCTCCACTTATTTTATTATTTTTTTACATTTGCATATTGGCACCACCACCGTGTCACTGTTGCAAATTTTATGGGGCTATAATAGATATTCTCTTGGGTTCAACATTATCAGTCACTCCTATAAATGGACCTTATGTCCCCTACGATCAGGAGTGCACCTTTACTGCCCAGTATCTAATTAAGAACATAAGTTAAAAACATAAGAAATAGGAGCAAGTGTAGGCCACTTGGCCCCTCGAGCCTGCTCCGTCATTCAATACGATCATGGCTGATCTGATCATGGACTCAGCTCCACTTCCCTGCCCGCTCCCCATAACCCTTTATTCCCTTATCGCTCAATAATCTGTCTATCTCCGCCTTAAATATATTCATTGACTCGGCCTCCATAGCTCTCTGGGCAGATAATTCCATAGATTTACAACCCTCTGAGAGAAGAAATTCCTCCTCATCTCAGTTTTAAATGGGCGGCCCCTTATTCTGAGATAATGTCCCCTAGTTTTAGTTTCCCCTATAAGTGGAAACATCCTCTCTGCATCCACCTTGTCGAGCCCGCTCATCATCTTATATGTTTCGATACGATCACCTCTCATTCTTCTGAATTCCAATGTGTATAGGCACAACCTACTCAACCTATCTTCATATGTATTAAACAATAATATGTCCTGGATATCGGAACATAGACCCCAGGTTGCCTGCACTGAATACTATGATCACATGCATTCTCCTGTCTTTTCTGAAGGCAAATTGAAAAGCTTTCTGGTGAAAAGAGACCAATTGTAAGCAAAAAACATGTTTATTTTACTTGAAATATATGGATGAACAGAATACAACTTTCCTACAAAGACTTATCTTTCCTACTATTGCTCAAACAATAAAAAACACACAATTCTGCTTCTCTTATACACTAAATTCATTTACGAGACAGCTGGCCTGAGTCTACTAGCATCTCACTTATCTGTTATAGGTGGTACACATTCATACCCAGGTTTGCAGTGTCTTGGGACAACAACCTCCACTTTTTTTGCATATAACGTCTATATATCACCCATTTTGGCACAAAATGGAAACTGATGGGCATTTTTCGGAAACTTATCATTGAGCGTTTCTTTCCCCATGTGCTTAACGTTGAGAAAACATATTACTGCCCGCCCACTTTTTTTGGGCAGAATCAGCAGAATGGGCGAATTCAACGGCCATAATATCGGCCAGCATTACTTTCCGCACGGATTTAACGCCGAGATTCAATATTAACGCCCGCCCATTTTTTTTGTCGTAAAGAGCATACTTACCGAAACTAGCGGCTATGAGATCGCCCAGCATCAATTTCACCATCTCGCACAAATTTCGGCCACAATATCGCTCGCCCAAAAAACCGCCCACAAAAAGTGGAACTAACCAGAACTATTCACAGCGTTATGGACGCCATGTTCTAGATCACATGTCGCGTCTTTTCAAAGATTGCTGTGCTTCAACCTTGGCGGAGTTCGGATGTATTCTGTAGGTCGTTGGAGTTGATGTGAACATCTGTAAAAACATCTTGACCATACTGTGACTATTGGAATTGAAGAGGAGTCCTTGTTGGGACATTCCTTGTTTGTGACCAATCGGTGAAAACAGAGAGCTACTGCAATGGGGCCTGTCCTTTCTCACCCTCTCTTGGTGACTAAATACATGCAGCAGACTCGACATCGCCGAAGGGACGCTCCACTGCATTATGTGCCCAATGTAAGACGTGACAGACAGATGGGGAGGACCAGACGTTACACCCCCTGCAAGTACAAGGAGAAGCATTCTTACCTTGACTTGCCCGACACCATCTGCCTTCGGAGACTGCGCTTCCACAAAGAGGTTATCACTGAGGTATTGCCAGCTGATAAGGGCAGATCTGCAGCCTGCCAGCACCATCAGCACTGCACTGTCCGTCGAGGTCAAAGTCACCGCGGCACTGTCGTTCTACGCCTCGAGTTCTTTTCAGGCCACAGCAGGCGACATTTGCGGACTTTCTCAGCATGACATACATCACTGCATTAGACAGGTCACTGAAGCCCTGTTCGCATGCAGGAGGGACTTGATCAGCTTCCCTATGACCAGGGAGGCACAGAGTGAGAGGGCTCTAGGATTCTCCAGAATTGCAATCTTCCCCAAGGTGCAGGGAGCAATAGACTGTACGCACATCGCAATGCGGGCACCTTTTCAAGATGCTGTGATTTTCAGGAACTGCAAGAGATTCCACTCCCTGAATGTCCAACTGGTCGACCACCAGCATATTATACTGGCAGTGAATGCTCAATTTCCAGGAGAGCACTGTATCTGACTTGTTTAACAATCAATCACAAGATCAATGCTGGATGCTTGGTGACAAAGGATATGGCCTCGCCACCTGGCTGATGACACCCCTGCGTGACACCCACACCGAGGTCAAGAGGCAATACAATGAGAGCCACAGAGCAACTCGCAATATCGTGGAGAAAACCATTGGAGTGCTGAAGCAGCGCTTTAGATACCTGGACCACTCAGGAGGCGAGCTCCAATACCACCCTGAGCAGGTAGCTCAATTCGTGGTCCAATTGTGTGCTCCATGCTACACAACTTGGCTATCAGGCGGGGACGAGAATTGCCTGATGAGTCTGACAGTCCACCTCACCAGAGAGAGGAAGAGGAGGATGAGGAGGCAAACGCTGACATCGGCCCAGACAATCAGGCTGACGCTGAAGCCATGCCCCCACACACCTGTAGACCTCATGAAAGGACCCATGGTGGCATAATAGCTGCAAGAGCCTTACGTCAGAAGCTCATCAATGATCGGTTTGCCTGAAAGAACGTTGGTGTTATTTACAAGGCTGACACACTGCTGGGTGTGCAAGTCAAATATCAATGGTGGGCATCACCTTGGTGACAGTTAAAGTTGAAGTGATTGAAGTTAAGTGTGATTATACCCTTTGATAAGGAATCACCAGAGTGTAACGGTGCAGCAATCTGAGCCAATCCGCGACAAGGTTTTGTTAAATAAAAAACATTTAAACCGAACATTAGTCTGAAATCATCAGTATTTCTGTACAAACCAACCCTCCCCCCCCCCCGCTTCTCCTCCCCACCTCTACCCCTTCCCCTTCCCCTCCTGACTCCAAGCCGCCTGGCCGAGGAGGTCCTCAGGTGATGTGATGCTTCATTGGTGGGGGGGAGTGGGGCGGAGGGGTGCGGGTGAGGGCCGAAGTGCTGCTTGGACGGATACAGAAGAGGACGGTCCCGAGGTGGGAACGTGCTCTGAGCCAGAAGCAAGATGTTGCTGCTGGCTCTCATGTGTGGTTGGTAATGGGAGTGCGTCACCTTGGGGTGCAGTGCGGCGCTCCGGGACCACTGGGAGCCCTCTGCCACCAGTATTTCTGGCCAATAGCTCCAGGGCCTCCTCCATCCCTTCCATGTTATATCTTATTTGTTGGACAAAAACTCGATGCCAACTATGTTCTTGGTGCTTAGTAGGCTTTTTGCTACTGGTGAATCTCCGTCGTGTCTCCCACAACAGCCAGACAAGCATACACCACTGACATTCACGCTTTCAGTGCCTCTGAGCTCTGTCTCTTTCTGCCTCCTCTTCTGCGCATGACATGATGACCCTTGATTTCCTGAATCGTGGGAATTGAGCGTTGCCATGCCGTTGCTAAGGACGGCCACACATTACAGCAGAAGGTCAAAAAATCTTAACGCTGACGCCCATTTCAGATCGCTCGCGGTAACGCCCATTTTCAAAAATGGAAATTAGGTGTTTTGAGAATGGACGAGAAGCCAGCGATCTGAAAACCCTTTTTTAACGCCCACGCCGGAAATAATGCCCATTTTTGGGTGATAAGCACAAAAGTGGAGGTTCTAGCCCTTAGTCTCCCTGAATGTCGAGAGAGAGAGACAGAGATTTCTATGTCTCTCACTGGTCCAAACTGCTGCTTGAGAGAGAAAAAAAAGACCGCCCTTTGACCTATCCTCAGCTCTGTGTGTCCAGGACTGGCATGCCAAGCTGCCAATCAAAGTTACCTCTTTCAATGAAATGCCACCAGCTTGATGTGGAAACTCATGGCACTTGCATTGTCGGTTCAGCTAAGATCTCGCTAGGCTTAATGTGAAAAAACCATTTTACTACCGTTTGTGAACTGCGACAGTATGTACCCAGTTAATTCCCACTGTCTCAAAGCTCACATAATATGCAATGTTCTGGCTCTTCCATTTGGGATCATACCTAATCATCCAAATCAATATTCTAAGTGGCTTGTGCATCTCTGGGATTTAATTCTTCATAAGCAGACCCTGACATTATACAAAATAACATAAATTCAATCAAAATGCCATCCATGCCAAATAGTTAACAGTCCCAGAAAGTTAGTCACATTAAAATGGTAATAGATAAGAGCGAAAATTACGTTGATAGCATTTGAAAGGTTGTATTGACTGTCCCATATCTGCCACTGGGGATACAGTGAAATAACACAATACAGTAACACTATTGGTGCCAAGGACTGTGTGCTCTATGCTCATATTCTGCTTTATTGTTTAACAGCTTGTCTCCGAAAGATCCTGCAAATCCCCCGGCAGGAAAGACGCACCGACGTCAGTGTCAGCCTAGAATCATAGAAACATAGAAAATAGGTGCAGGAGCAGGCCATTCGGCCCTTCGAGCCTTTACTGCCATTCAATATGATCATGGCTTTTTTCCCCAAAGGTACTCTTAGTTTCTTTATAGGTGTCAGCCTTGGCTCAGTGGTAGCACTCTCACCTCTGAGTCAGAAGGTTCTGGAGTTAGATGTGGCCCTTACTGCTAAAGGGATCAGGGGGTATGGAGAGAAGGTAGGGGTGGGGTACTGAAGTTGCATGATCAATCATGATCATATTGCATGGCAGTGCAGGCTCGAAGGGCCGAATGGCCTGCTCCTGCACCTATTTTCTATGTTTCGATGTTTCTAGGCTAACACTGACGTCGGTGCGTCTATCCTCCCGGGGGATTTGCAGGATCTTGCGGAGACATTGTTGGTGGTTTTTCTCCAGCGATTTGAGGTGTCTACTGTATATGGTCCATGTCTCTGAGCCAGACAGGAGGGCAGGTATCACTACAGCCTTGTAAACCATAAGCTTGGTGCCAGATATGAGGGCCTGGTCTTCCTCAGGCGACCGAATGCTGTGCTGGCACACTGGAGGCAGTGTTGGACCTCGTCGTCGATGTCTGCCCTTGCTGATAGTAGGCTCCCGAGGTATGGGAAGTGGTCCACGTTGTTCAAGATCGCACCATGGATTTTGATGATCGGGGGGCAATGATGTGTGACGGGCTGGTGAAGGACCTTTGTCTTACGGATGTTTAGTGTAAGGCATGCTTTCGTACGCCTCGGTGAAGATGTTGACAACATCCAAAGCACTGACCACACTCGACCAGCTCCATTGGGTGGGCCACATCGTCTGCATGCCCGACATGTACTTGGTCACAAAGCAAGCGCTCTATTCAGAACTCCTACATGGCAAGCGAACCCCAGGTGAGCAGAGGAAACATTTCAAGGCCACCCTCAAAGCCTCTTTGATAAAGTGCAACATCCCCACCGGCACCTGGGAATCCCTGGCCCAAGACAGCCCTAAGTGGAGGAAGAGCATCCGGGAGGGTGCTGAGCACCTCGAGTCTCGTCGCCAAGAGCATGCAGAAAACAAGCGCAGGCAGCGGAAGGAGTGAGCGCAAACCAGACTCGCCACCTACCCTTTCCTTCAATGACTGTCTGTCCCACCTGTGACAGAGACTGTAATTCCCGTATTGGACTGTACAGCCACCTGAGAAATCACTTTTACAGTGGAAGTAATTCTTCCTCGATTTCGAGGGACTGCCCATGATGATGATGACTAGGCTGACACTTCAATGGAGTACTGAGCGAACTGTCAGAGGTGCTATTTTTTGGATGAGACACTGGACTTGAAATTGTGGTCGGAGGCTCCCGCGGGCGAATGCCTCTGAACCGCAAGTCAAATCCGTACTTACCCGATGGCTCCAGACCTACAAAGATTCACACTCCCGGGCCTGCAAGTGTGCGCCTGCGTAAAGGCCCACGTATCCCAGGAGCACATGCAGTTCGCAAGCATCCCTAGGATCATGTGGGCCGGTCCATCCAATCAAAAAGGGGTTTCCCATTTTCCTTATGGGGATTCCATTTACATATGGAATCCCCATAACCATTACAGGAATCACATAAAAATAAATATTCACACAACCTAAATAAAAATAAATCATCCCGTTTAAAATGAATTAAAATACAATTTAATTAAACATTTAAAACAAAAGTGTAATTTTTTGAAAAATAAAGTTAAACATTTTGAAAGGGGCCAAAAATAATCTCATCTAAGATTAAAGATTTTTGAATGTTTAAATGATTTTTAAAAAATTACCAGGCATAAGTGTTTTATGGGTATTCGCTGGGCAGGAGTTGGGCAAATTGTCCCAAATGCCCAATTCTGCACCAGTGAATGTCCATTTACTTCGGATTCGTACAATCTGTTGAGCTGAAACTTGATAGATCGAATTTCTGGGTTTTTGCACATGCGCATCGCATGCGGAAACCCGGAACTTGTGAGGCACTTACGAACGCATGCACTGTGCATACACAGTCTTAGGCCCCGGAAAATCCGGGTCATTAAATCAAGTTCCCTTCTACGCTCTAAGGTGGATGTAAAATATTCCACGCCGTTATTTCGAAGAAGAACAGGGATATAATAAAAACAGAAAATGCTGGAAATACTCAGCATGTCAGGCAGCATCTGTGGAGAGAGGAACAGAGTTAACGTTTCAGGTCCATGGGCTAGATTTTACACTTTTATGCAGATCGCCCAAAAATGGGCGTTATTTCCGGTGTGGCCGGTATAAATAGGTTTTCAGATTGCCGGCTTCTCGCCCATTTTCAAAGCCCCTAGTCTCCATTTTTGAAATTGGGTGTTATCGCGAGTGTTATGAAATGGGCGTTAACATTAAATCTCTCTGACCTTCTGCCGTAAAGTGTCACATTCCTTAGCAATGGCATGGCAGCGCACTATCCTGCGATTCAGGAGGTCAAGGGCCATCATGACATGTGCATAAGAGGAGACAGAGAGAGAGGGAGCTGAGAGGGAGTGAAGGCGTGTGTGGGTGTGGTGTGGCTGCTTTGGGAGGAAGGAGGGAGAGTTTCGAGCTTTATAGCAAATTGGGAAAAGAAATTTCACTGTTACCAGCCAGATATTTTCCCAAGTTTGGTGCCTATAATGGAGGGAGAGGAGGAAGTGACACAGCATGCTGTGGAGACTGACGCTGGTGAGAGCAGTGAGCTGGGAGAGGAGCACATTGGAGGACGCAAAAGAGCGAGGAGGTTCTCGGACGAGGCAAATGTCTCCCTCCTGCAGGAGATCGAGTTACGCTGGGGTGATTTGACACAGGGAGGGCGTGGGAAGCCCACCCCAAAGGCCTACCAGAAGATATGGGCCGAGATAGCAGAGGTGGTCTCGTCGGCGACCAACGAGGTGCGTGAGGGCAACCAATGCCGCAAACGATGGAACGACCTTGTTGGATCCGCAAGAGTAAGTTTTACATTTATTTACATGTACTTATATATTTATATAATTTGATTTGTAAGAATCATAAGTGACTATAATCAGATGTGACGTCTTTCAATTTTACCGGGAATGTTGTACTCAAAGCCTGCGTTCACGGAGTACGTCTTTAGGTAAAGAATGATAATTATCATAATAATTATGATTACATCTGTCGGTTATGTGTTGTATCAGTCTCTGTGACAGTACCTAGCAATGATATCACGCAATGATCTCATGCCATGTCGTCCTGTTACCTTTTACAGAAGAAGCTGTCGACAATGAGGTCCATACAGAGGCTATCGGGTGGGGGGCCGCCAGTCATCAGCGACATCACCGATATCGAGGAGCGGGTGCTCACACTCGTGGGGAAGCACATCCAGACAGCCACGCAAGCAGCTGCAGACCCTGAAGTGATGCCACGTGAGTAAAGTATACACCATTGAGTGATGTAAGGTTAATTGATGCCAGACGGACTCATATCCGAAAAATAATATATAATAGATGGTTTCGAAAATTGTCCTATAAATAATGCTGGCCTAATGAAAATCTTTGCAATGCACAATGTATTGATGGTCATGAAATGTGATGTCTGCGATGATTTTGATAGCGGTGGTGCTTTTGTCGTACATACGCTGTGTGTAGCGCTGGACTCACATTGTGACCCGAGCACCCACTTCTCCTCTAATAACCTCATTTGTGTTTTGCAGCTCAGCCAGCAGCGTGGCCCCAGGCAAGACCACAGAGGCCAGAAGATGGGAGCATGGGGCCGGACTCGGCAGACGATCCTACATCTGCTGAGGAGCTCCGATTCACGCCCATCAATCCGCTGGGTCTGTTCTCCACAGATGAGAGCGCCGAATTCGAGGAACCTGCATCGCCAGGCTCCAGAAGGCATTCCACCCCAAGGCCATCTAGTGCTCCTCCAGCCATTCCCGCTGTTAAGTCCTGACTCTAATGTACTGACTTACACAAGACACATGCTGAAGTCAAGGTCACTCAGGACCTGCACCTTTAATTCCAGCTCTCCAGTGCTGCACTTGCCTGAGACCTCCCTTTATATACCAGAGTGGGACAGGTATGGAATGTCTCCTGCAAGTGCACCCCTTGTGGTAAGATATGCTTATTGTTACAGGTCATATCCAGTTACAGTCATGTATAGCATGGTAAGATACAGTTATATACAGTAATGTGAGATACATGACATCACCCTCCCCCAAGGTCTTATTGCCTCTCTCAGGTGGTCTGCGCTCTCGCATGGAGCGTCTTAGTTGTGATTCAGTTGTTTGCCTTGGTGCCTGTTTTTCGTTCGGTGTGATTGCTGGTATTTTGCCTGGGCTGCCCTTTCCTCAGGTTGTTCCACCTGTCTGTCCACCAGGTGTAGTGTGAGTTCCACATTGTAGTCTGCCTCTGGTTCTTCAGTGTTATCAGTGAATCTACTTTTTACTTGGTCTACATGCCTCCGGCAGATTTGGCCATTGTCCATTTGTACAACCAGTAGCCTGTTTCTCTCTTTGTCTGTTACTGTCCCTGCAAGCCATTTGGGACCCCGGCCATAGTTTAGCACAAACACTTTGTCCCCTATCTCATTCCACCTCCCCCTCGAATTTCAGTCATGGTACTCAGTTAGCTTTTGACGCTTAGCCTCAACAATTTCATGCATGTCTAGGAGGATTAACGAGAGCCTGGTCTTTAAGGTTCGTTTCATCAATAGTTGCGCGGGGGGAACCCCAGTCAACGAATGCGGATGAGATCTGTATGCTAGCAGCAGTCGTGACAGGCGGCTCTGCAGCGTGGGACCTTGGATTCTGAGCATGCCTTGTTTAATGATCTGCACTGCTCGCTCCGCCTGGCCATTGGAGGCCGGCTTGAAAAGTGCCGTCTTAACGTGATTTATACCGTGGTTAACTATAAAATTGTGAAATTCTGCACTGGTGAAGCACGGAACATTATCACTGACCAATATGTCAGGAATTCCGTGCGTTGCAAACATGGTTCTAAGGCTCTCCACAGTGATGGAGGTGGTGCTCGAGTTTAAAATGGTGCACTCGATCCATTTTGAAAATGCATCAACGAGGAACATTTTGCCCATGAATGGGCCCACATAGTCTACATGCACCCGCGACCACGGTTTGGTAGGCCAGGGCCAGGGCCTTAGAGGGGACTCCCTGGGGGCATTACTGAGTTGGGGACAAATGGTGCACCGTCGGATGCAGAGCTCCATGTCCGCGTCAATGCCAGGCCACCAGACGTGTGGCTATGGCCTTCATAAGGACGATCCCCAGGTGCTCGCGGTGGAGCTCCCGGACAAGCGCCTCTCTGCCTCGCAAGGGCATAACTACTTGGCTGCTCCACATCAGGCAGTCTGCCTGTAGTGATAGTTCATGCATGCGCCTATGGAAGGGTTTGACCTCAGGGCAGGCATCGTGGGACTCTGCCCAGTCACCGGTTAAAACGTACCTTTTAACTAGAGATAACGTGGGGTCGCTGGTCGTCCAGGCTCTGATTTGGCGAGCCGTCATCGGCGAACCTGTGGATTCAAAGGCATTGATTGCCATGACCATCTCACAGTCCTGTTCGTTGGACCCTTCTGTGGTCACCAGGGGTAGCCTGCTAAGCGCGTCGGCACAGTTGTTTGTGCCTGGTCTGTGCCTTATCGTGTAGCCATAAGCAGCCAGCATGAGTGCCCACCGTTGAATGCACGCCGAGGTGTTGCCGTTGATTGCCTTACACTCGGATAGTAGGGACGTGAGGGGTTTGTGGTCGGTTTCTAACGCAAACTTGGCCCCGAAAAGGTCTTGGTGCATCTTTTTGACACCGTACACGCATGCGAGCGCCTCCTTCTCAACCATACCGTACCCACGCTCCGCCCGCGAAAGTGACCTGGAAGCATAAGCAACGGGCTGCAATTTACCCGCATCATTGACATGCTGTAAAACGCACCCGACCCTATACGCTAACGCATCACACGTAAGGACTAACTTTTTACCTGGGTCAAAAAAGACTAAAACACTCTTGGAACATAGAAGGTTGCATGCCTTATTGAAGGCGCGTTCTTGGACGTCCCCCCCAAACTAATCGCACCCCTTTCTGAGTAGCACGTGGAGAGGCTCCAGCAGCATGCTCAAGTTCTGCATAAAGTTCCCAAAGTAATTGAGTAGCCCGAGAAAGGCGCGGAGTTCCGAGACATTCCGGGACCTGGGGGACAGGCGAATCGCTTCAGTTTTGGATTCGGTTGGGCGGATTCCATCAACTGCAATCTTCTGCCCAAAAATTCAACCTCAGGCGCTAGAAACAGACACTTGGATGTCTTAACTCTTAGGCCTACCTGATCGAAACGGCTTAGTACTTCCTCAAGATTGCGGAGATGAGAGTCGGTGTCCCTGCCCGTGATGAGTATGTCATCTTGAAACACAACCGTCCCCGGGATGGACTTGAGCAGACTTTCCATGTTGCGCTGGAATATAGCAGCTGCCGACCTGATGCCGAATGGGCATCAATTGTACACAAAAAGGCCTCGATGTGTGTTGATGGTGGTGAGTAACTTCGACTCTTCGGTCAGTTCTTGCGTCATATACGCAGATGTGAGGTCAAGTTTCAAGAAAAGCTTTCCTCCAGCCAATGTGGCAAATAGGTCCTCCGCTCTGGGCAGCGGTATTGGTCCTGTAGGGAGACTCTGTTCATGGTAGATTTGTAATCCCCACAGATTCGCACGGATCCATCAGGCTTCATGATGGGGACAATAGGGCTTGCCCAGTCGCTGAATTCCACGGGAGAAATTATGCCTTCCCGCAGAAGCCGGTCCAGTTCGTTTTCAATCTTTTCCCTCATCACATAAGGCACAGCTCTAGCCTAGTGATGGACCGGTCTGGCATTCTGTGTGATGTAGATTCTAACTTTAGCCCCTTTGAAGGTGTCCACACCTGGCTGAAAGAGATGTTCAAAACGGCTTAGAACTGTTGAGCAGGAGGTCCGTTCCTCTAATGACATGGCGTGAACATCATCCCATTTCCAATTAAGTTCTGCTAGCCAGCTTCTCCCCAACAGGGCTGGGAGATCCCCAGGGACAATCCACAGGGAAAGTCGGTGCACCATCCCTTTGTGTGTGACTGAGAGCATGGCGCTGCCAAGGACTGGGACGATTTCTTTAGTATAGGTCCTTAGTTTGGTGTCGATCTTTGTGAGTTTTGGTCTGTTGCTTTTGTGCGGCCACAGCTGTTCAAATTGTTGATGCTCATGAGGGATTGACTGGCCCCCGTGTCCAGTTCCATGTTGACGGGTATCCCGTTGAGTAGAACCCTCATCATAATTGGAAGTGCCTTGGTGTAAGAACAGTGGACATTGATCGTGTTAACCCGCTGTACCTCGGCGTCCTGTGCACTGTTCCAACCGTCTTCTGGTCCGCTTTCTGACCCTTCCGATTCGTATACCAGCCGAGCTGCTGTTTTTCTGCACATGCGAGCCAGATGCCCTGTATAGTTGCAGTTTCTGCAAACGGCATGCTGAAATCGACACACCCAGGTTGAGTGCCTACCCCCATATCTCCAACACAGACCATTTCCATTGTTTCCAAAGGATGAGCTGCGTCGGTGATCTCCCTTGAGCTTCTCTCAGTCTGTTGCTGATTGCTCGCATTGTGGGTTGATGAGGTGTGATCGGCCGTTCATGTGGCCCTTGATTTTGATGGTTTCTGGCGCCACTGTCTGCTGTTGAAGGCCTGCTCTCCTGCCTTTGTCTGTGTGTGGGGGTAGCGGTTTGTTTCACAATGTGAACCCCTTGTTCCGATGCCTCGTTGGTTGTCGTACCCGAAGTATAGATCAGCCTGGTTTCTTCTTCGCCTGCCAAGAACGTCTGTGCGACCAGTGCTGCTGCCTCTAGAGTCAAGTTCTTAGTCTCTATAAGCTTTCAGAATATGCCTGCGTGGCCCATTCCTTCAATAAAAAAGTCTCTCAGTACTTCTCTCCTTAGTTCATCGGGGAACTCACATGAACTAGCCAGCCTTTGAAGTTCCGCCACGAAGTCGGGTATGCTTTGGCCCACAAAGTGTCTGCAGTTGTAGAACCTGTGTCTGGCCATGTGTAGACTGCTCGCTGGCTTCAGGTGGTCTCTCACCAGTGTGCTCAACTCCTCAAACGACTTGCTTGCTGGTTTCTCGGGTGCCAGCAGGTCTTTCATTAAAGCGTATGTTTTAGAGCCACAGCTGGTCAAGAGATGGGCTCTTCTCTTGTCTGCCTTATCGTCGCCCAGCCAGTCTTTGGTCACAAAGCTTTGCTGGAGCCTTTCTATAAAGTCATCCCAATTGTCTCCAGCATTGTATTTCTCATCTGAGCTGTTGGTAGCCATTCTGTGGATTCTTTGATCCCGTAACTCGGCGCCACTGTTAAGTCCTGACTCTAATGTACTGACTTACACGAGGCACATGCTGAAGTCAAGGTCACTCAGGACCTGCACCTTTAATTCCAGCTCGCCAGTGCCGCACTTGCCTGAGACCTCCCTTTATATACCACAGTGGGACAGGTATGGAGTGTCTCCTGCAAGTGCACCCCTGGTGGTAAGGTATGCTTATTGTTATAGGTCATATCCAGTTACAGTCATGTATAGCATGGTAAGATACAGTTACATACAGTAATGTGAGATACATGACACCCGCCTCCACTCTGGAGGTACCGGCCCCAAGCACCTCGCCACAGGACACCCCATTTGTCCCCAGGATGGCGCCGACTTCGCGGAGGTTTCGTGGACACGGAAGGACTGGACCACGAACGCCAGATGAGAGCAGAGAGATGGTTAAGTTGTCCAGGACAACTGTAGACATTGGTGACCCGATCCTCGATGCATTGGGGGGCATATCTCGACAACTGGCCACCATCTGCGGCACCATGACCGAGTACGTTCCGTGGATGGCGGAGGCCCTGGAGGCGATAGCCATGAACACTCCAGGCACAGGCCTCCCAGTGGTCCCGGAGCGCGGCACTCCACCCCTAGGTTCCGCACCACCAGTGCCAACGACACATGAGAGGCAGGACCAAGATCCTACTTCTGGATCCGAGAACGTTCCCACCTCGGCACCCCCCCGCTCCCGTACCTGTGCAACCACCATCTCTGCCTTCATTCCCCCGGATAAGGCACCGCCTGAGGAGCTCTTCGGCAAGGCTGGGTGGAGCGAGGAGGGGAAGGAGTAGGGATGGGGAGAAGAAGGGGACGGGGGGGGGAGGAAAGTGAGGTGCATGTCCGCAGGTGTTGGCTGCGTTATATCTCCATCTCGGTGTATGCAATTTGTTGTAATACATGGGGGAAGGGGACCACCCTCCTGCTTTGCATTTGTATTCTGTGTTGCTGGACATGTTGACCATTTGATTGATGTCAATGGTCAAAAAAGTGGGGTGGGGGTGTGTCATGTACATACGTTTGGGATCACAAGATGGCGTCACTGTTAGAGGCCATTGGGCTGCACGCACGTGTGTGCAGCCCAAGTGTAAAAGGCCAGCCATTTTGGATATTAGTCACTTTGGGCCTTAATAAAGCATACCTCTTGGAGTTAAACAGTACTCAGTCTAACAGTTATTGCATACACAACATTTGGCGACAAAGCAAAAATGAGCACAATTGGATTGTTGGGGTGATTTGTGGAAGGAGAAGATAGGGCAGACTTTGTGAGCCGTTTGAGCCAGTTCTTCGTGGCCAACAAAATGGAGGAGGTCAGCGACGCAGATCGTTGCCGGGCGGTGTTCCTCACGGTTTGCGGTCCAAAAATTTATGATCTGATAAAGAATCTATTCCTGCCTGTGAGTCCAACAGAGAAGACATATGAAGAATTGTGTACACTGGTACAGGACCACCTTAAGCCAGACGAAGGCAGCATCATCTCGAGATACAGATTTTACACGCACGTTCGCTCAGAGGGCCAGAATACGACGGAATTCGTTGCCGACCTGAGATGTCGAGCGGGACCTTGTAAGTTCGGAGCTGTGTTGGCAGACATGCTGCGGGACTTCTTTGTAATCGGCATCAACCATGAGGTGATCCTGCGTAAACAACTGGCGGTGGAGACGTTGGACTTGAACAGGGCCATCACGCTCGCTCAGTCATGCGTGACGACGGATAGAAGTCTAAAGCAGATATCAGTGAAAAATCGAAAGTCAGCAAGTACTGTAAATATGATTGATTCGGCGTTCGGCAGAGCGGCACATGGCAGGGCCTACCCGACTGCATACGCGAAACCTGTTGCTGCCCAAAGTCCGCCAGTGGGAATGCATCCGATTTCTCCATGTTGGTGTTGTGGGGAAAATCACCGGCACCAGCAATGCCGATTTAGAAACATACAAACATAGAAAATAGGTGCAGGAGTAGGCCATTCGGCCCTTCGAGCCTGCACCACCATTCAATAAGATCATGGCTGATCATTCACCTCAGTACCCCTTTCCTGCTTTCTCTCCATACCCCTTGATCCCTTTAGCCGTAAGGGCCATATCTAACTCCCTCATGAATATATCCAATGAACTGGCATCAACAACTCTCTGCTGCAGGGAATTCCACAGGTTAACAACTCTCTGAGTGAAGAAGTTTCTCCTCATCTCAGTCCGAAATGGCCTAGCCCTTATCCTAAGACTGTGTCCCCTGGTTCTGGACTTCCCCAACATCGGGAACATTCTGCCCGCATCTAACCTGTCCCGTCCATTCAGAATCTTATCCGTTTCTATGAGATCCCCTCTCATCCTTCTAAACTCCAGTATATAAAGGCCCAGGTGATCCTCATATGTCAGTCCAGCCATTCCTGGAATCAGTCTGGTAAACCTTCGCTGTACTCCCTCAATAGCAAGAGCGTCCTTCCTCAGATTAGGAGACCAAAACTGAACACAATATTCCAGGTGAGGCTTCACCAAGGCCCTGTACAATTGTAGTAAGACCTCCATGCTCTTATACTCAAATCCCCTAGCTATGAAGGTTAACATGCCATTTGCCTTCTTCACCGCCTGCTGTACCTGCATGCCAACTTTCAATGACTGATGAACCATGACACCCAGGTCTCGTTGCACCTCCCCTTTTCCTAATCTGCCGCCATTCAGATAATATTCAGCCTTCATGTTTTTGCCACCAAAGTGGATAACCTCACATTTATCCACATTATATTGCATCTGCCATGCATTTGCCCACTCACCTAACCTGTCCAAATCACTCTGCAGCCTCTTAGCATCTTCCTCACAGCTCACACCGCCACCCAGTTTAATGTCATCTGCAAATTTGGAGATATTACACTCAAGCAATATAGTTGCAAAGGCTCTCTGAGATTGGGGCATCTCCAGCGCAAGTGTCCGCAGATGAGCAAGCGTGCTGCGACACATCACGTGGAGGATGATGGTCAGACTAGCGTGGATCTGGATATGCAATCCGAGATACCAGAGGAGGAAGTGTATGGACTGTATTTGTTCCTAACTAAGAGCAAACCGATAATGATCAACGTGAAATTTTATGCGGTGCCGATATCGATGGAACTGGACACGGGGCGAGTCAATCGATAATGAGCCAGAGGGCATTCGACAAGCTGTGGGATACTAAGGCTGTGAGGCCCAGGCTGAGTCCAGTTAATGCCAAGTTGCGCACGTACACCAAAGAACTCATAATGGTGTTTGGCAGTGCCACAATTAAAGTGTCGTATGTGTCATGTATTCAACTATCATTGTAACCCATGTATAAGCTGACCTAAGTTGTACACCTTGAGAACTTTGACCACAGTGGGCAAACTTGTGGGAGACACTCCTAACCTGGACTTTCCGCTTTAAAAGGGGAAGCTCCACCCACCGTCTCTCTCTTGAGGTCTTGGTAATAAAGGTAACTGGTCACAGAGTGACCTTCTCTCAAGTATGGGCCTCATGTGCATTTATACTGTATAGTAAGGACATATCATTGGCGACGAGAAACTGGGATTTAAACTACGCGAGCATGGCCACTAGCAGCACAGATGAGAGGTACTGTGTTAGTGATGATTGGGACGATTTTATTGAGAGACTACAGCAAAGTTTCGTCACTAAGGAATGGTTGGGTCAGGATTCGGCCAACAAACACAGAGCTCATCTCCTGACGGTTTGTGGACCCAGAACGTACTCCCTGATGAAAGACCTTCTAGTGCCAGAGAAACCGGCGGACAAGACATTCGAAGAGCTCAGTAAGATGATCGAGGTACACCTTAAACTGGCGAGACACCGGTTTTACACGCACCGGCGGCGAGAAGGGCAAAGCGTTCCAGACCTCGTTGCAGATTTCCAGTGACAGGCGATCCTATGTAAGTTCCCAAATGCATGCAGAGCAGAGATGCTGCGAGATTTTTTATTGAGGGCATCGGGCATGCTGGGGTTTTCAGGAAACTGATTGAGACCAAAGACTTGACCTTGGAAGCGGCAGCTCTGATAGCCCAGACAATCATCTCAGGGGAGGAAGAGACCAGAATGATTTATGGCAAAAATCTTGGCTCAAATGCGGCAAACGGCCAGGGAGTCAACATTGTTAACGTGACACACAGTTCTCTAGGCGGACAAGGGCAATCGGACATGCCCCAGCAGGTAGTCGAACCCAAAGTAGGAATTCAACAGAGACAATGGCTAGCTGAATGGCGATTCATGCCATCGCAATGGACAATGCGGCCAGTAATGGGGCCATCAACACCTGTTAATGGTGCGCTTAAGGACAGTTACAGAGACAGTCAGAGACGATCGACTGGTAATGGACATTTTGTTTCTAACAATGGGGTCTCCAGCTCATGCTGGAGGTGTGGAGGCAAACACCCAGCCAGAGCTTGCAGGTATCAGCAATATACCGACAGAAACTCCAACGTCAGCGGTCTTTTGGCGTGTATGTGCAGGAAGCCTGCAGCCAGGTTGATGTATGAGGAGGATGGGCCCAATGTGAGCCCTACATGCCAAATGAATACTGGGGGAAATCGCTGGAAGCTGAAGTTCAGCGAGTTCATGTGGAGCACATATATAGTTCATATACCAGGACGCCACCGATAATGATGAAAGTGCTCCTCAATGGCATCCCAGTATTAATGGAGCTAGACACGTGGGGCCAGCTGGTCGCTAATGAGTATCAAACAGTTCGAAAGGTTGTGGG
This sequence comes from Pristiophorus japonicus, assembly GCF_044704955.1. Lineage (NCBI taxonomy): Eukaryota > Metazoa > Chordata > Chondrichthyes > Pristiophoridae > Pristiophorus > Pristiophorus japonicus. Next base: position 121,645,094 of record NC_091987.1, on the reverse strand, counting down.
TGTCCAAGGCCAGGAGGCCAACATTATTGCCGATTGACGCACTGCTACGGACATATACAAAGGAGATCATTCCGGTGCTAGGCAGCGCCACGGTAATCATGACCCACAAAGATTCGGAGAACAGGTTACCACTCTGGATTGTCCCAGGGGATGGTCCCGCACTACTGGGGAGGAGTTGGCTTGCTGTCATGAACTGGAAATGGGGCGATGTCAATTCAATTTCTTCTGTGGAGCAAGTATCATGCTCACAGGTCCTGGACAAATTTGACTCATTATTTCAACCCGGCATCGGCACTTTCATGGGGGCCAAGGTAATGATTCACATAAACCCGGACGCCAGGCCAGTACACCACAAGGCCAGAGCGGTAACGTAAATGATGCGGGAAAAGATAGATTGCGAATTGAACCGCCTGCTGAGGGAAGGCATCATCTCGCCAGTCGAATTCAGTGACTGGGCGAGCCCGATTGTGCCGGTGCTCAAGGCGGATGGGTCAGTCAGGATATGTGGTGATTACAAGGCCACCATCAATCGGGTGTCACTCCAAGACCAGTACCCGCTACCGAGAGCGGAGGACCTCTTTGCGACGCAATCCGGTGGCAAATCTTTTTCAAAATTGGACCTGACCTCAGCTTACATGACCCAGGAGCTGGCGAGTGAGTCGAAGAAGCTGACCACCATCACGACACACAAGGGGTTGTTTGAGAATAACAGATGTCCCCGTTCGGGATTCGTTTGGCCACCGCGATCTTTCAGCGAAATATGGAAAGCCTCCTCAAGTCGATTCCAAGGATGGTAGTTTTTCAAGACGACATCCTCATCACGGGTCGCGATACTGAAGAACACCTCCACAACCTGGAGGAGGTGCTACACAGAGTGGACCGGGTAGGGCTGCAACTGAAAAAGGCGAAGTGCGTCTTCTTAGCTCCAGAGGTAGAATTCCTGGGGAGTAGGGTAGCAGCAGACGGGATCAGACTTACTGCATCCAAAAACGGAAGCAATCCAGAGAGCACCCAGACCACGTAACACGACGGAGCTGCATTCGTTCCTGGGGCTCCTGAACTATTTTGGCAACTTTCTTCCCAAATTGAGCACGCTGTTAGAGCCGCTACACGTGCTCCTACGCAAAGGTCGCGATTGGGTCTGGGGGGACAGCCAGGAAAGGGCTTTTGATAGAGAACGCAATTTGTTATGCTTCAACAAACTGTGAACGTTATATGACCCGTGTAAGAAACTAGTTTTAACATGCGATGCATCATCCTATGGGGTCGGGTGTGTGTAGCAGCATGTGAATGCCAATGCTCAGTTACAGCTGGTAGCTTATGCCTCCAGAAGTCTGTCCCAGGTAGAAAGTGGCTACAGGATGGTAGAAAAGGAAGCGCTAGCATGTGTACATGCAGTAAAAAAAATTTACCAGTACCTGTTTGGCAGGAAATTTGAGCTGGAGACAGATCACAAACCCCTAACGTCCCTTTTAGCCGACAACAAGGCCATAAATGCGAATACATCGGCCCGCATACAGAGGTGGCCACTTACGTTAGCCGATTATGACTACACAATTTGACACAAACCGGGCACTGAAAACTGTGCCGATGCACTCAGCAGGCTATCACTAGCCACCACTGAGGCGGCAGCTGAGCATGATGCTGAGATGGTCACGGCTGTTGAAGCTTTCGAAAGCGAAGGCTCACCTGTGACAGCCCATCAGATTAAAGTCTGGACAAATAAAGACCCGCTACTGTCTTTAGTTAAGAAATGTGTCCTGAATGGGGACTGGGCAGCCACGTATGGGGCATGCCCTGAGGAGTTTAAACCATTTCATAGATGCAAGATGAACTCTGGATTCAGGCCTACTGTGGGGAAACCGAGTAGTCATGCCCCAGAAGGGCAGAGAGGTGTTTATCAGAGAACTTCACAATGAGCACCCGGGCATTGTCATGATGAAGGCAATTGCCAGGTCACACGTTTGGTGGCCAGGGATAGATGCAGACCTGGAACTTTGTGTTCGCAGGTGCAACACGTGTGCTCAGCTGGGCAACGCACCCAGGGAAGCCCCCCCTTAGCCCCTGGTCCTGGCCCGCCAAGCCATGGTCACACATCCATGTGGACTACGCAGGTCCTTTCATGGGAAAAATGTTTTTGGTTGTAGTAAACGCCTACTCCAAATAAATTGGGTGTGCCATTTTAAATTCAAGCACATTCTCTGCCACAGTAGAAAGTCTACGGGCAATGTTCTCCGCCCATGGTCTACGACAATGGCCCGTGCTTCACAAGCACTGAATTCCAGGACTTCATGGCAGGCAATGGAATCAACCATGTTAGAACGGCACCATTCAAGCCGGCCTCAAATTGCCAGGCGGAGTTGCTCAGAATCCAAGGGGGTTCCCGACAAAGCCGCTTATCATGCCTCCTGTAGGCCAATCGATCCCGACCACACTCACTCACAAGGGTTCCACCCGCAGAACTGCTAATGAAAAGGACGCTCAAAACCAGGTTATCTCTTATACACCCGACTATGAAAGAAATTGTTGAGAGCAGGCGTCAGTCACAATGTGACTACCAATGACAGGAATGTGAGGGCGCGATGTATTGATGTCAATGACCCTGTTTTTGTCCTTAATTATGCTGCAGGGCCCAAATGGATTGCAGGCACTGTGATTGCCAAGGAGGGTTTTGGTATTTAAACTTACCAATGGACAAATCTGCCGCAAACACGTGGATCAAACTAAAAGGAGGTTCAGCAACCCCATAGAAAAAGCAGAGGAAGAACACGATGTAGAGTTTATTCCAGCACAGGTGACCGAACAGCAGAACCAAGTGGAGGAGAGCCCAGTCACTGTGGGCAGTCTGGACAGGTCTGAGGCACCGCAAACAGCAGACACTCAGGCCAGCGCCCAACAACCGGAGCCCCAACTCAGATGCTCTACAACGGAGCGTAAACCACCAGAGAGACTTAACCTGTGATCCCAATAAGTCTGTGGAGGTGGGCGGGGGGAGGTGATGTCATGTATTCAACTATCATTGTAACCCATGTATAAGCTGACCTAAGTTGTACACCTTGAGAACTTTGACCACAGCGGGCGAATTTGTGGGAGACACTCCTAAGCTGGACTTTCCGGTATAAAAGGGGAAGCTCCACCCACCGTCTCTCTCTTGAGGTCTTGGTAATAAAGGTTACTGGTCACAGACTCATCTTCTCTCAAGTATGGGCCTCATGTGCATTTATACTGTATAGTAAGGACATATCAGTATGACGGTACGGTTCACGAGTTACTGCTGTGGATTGTCCCGGCAATGGCCCAACGCTGTTTGGCGGGAACTGGTTTGAAAAAATCAGATGTGATTGGAACGACATCAAGGCGTTGTCGTCGGAGGAAGACACATATGCCCAAGTACTGAGCAAGTTCCCCTCGCTGTTCGAACCAGGCATCAGCAACTTCACGGGAGCCACGGTGCAGATCCACATGGTCTCGAATGCAAGACCCGTCCATCATAAAGCTCAGGCAGTTCCGTATATGATGAGGGAGAAGGTCGAAATCAAACTGGACAGGCTCCAGCGAGAAGGGATCATATCACCGGTTGAATTTAATGAATAGGCCAGCCCCATTGTTCCTGTGCTGAAAAGTGATGGCACAGTCAGAATCTGTGGAGACTACAAGGCTACAATCAACAGGGTTTTGAAACAGAATCAGTACCCGTATCCGAAGGCTGATGACTTGTTTGCAATGCTAGCCGGGGTGAAGTCGTTCACCAAACAGGACTTGATGTCGGTCTACATGACACAAGAGCTGGTCGAGACGTTGAAGAGACTTACGTGCATTAACACGCATAAAGGAATGCTTATTTATCACAGATGCCCTTTTGGAATTCACTCGGCTGCAGTAATATTTCAGAGGAACATGGAGAGTCTACTGAAGTTCGTTCCCAGAACTGTTGTGTTTCAAGATGACATCCTGTTCACAGGTCGTGACTCCGAGGAACATCTGAACAACCTGGAAGAGGTTCTACATCGTCTGGACAAAGTGGGACTCTGACTGAAACGCTCGAAGTGCGGCTTCATGGCACCAGAGGTTGAATTCCTCGGAATTGCTGCTGGCGGCATCAGGCCCACCAAGGCCATCAAGAATGCACCCAAGCCGCAGAATGTGACTGAGCTGCATTCGTTCCTGGTCTACTCAACTACTTTGGTAACTTCCTACCTAAATTGAGCACCTTATTAGAACCACTGCACATGCTACTAAGAAAAGGCGACAACTGGGTGTGGGGTGCGTCTCAAGACAGAGCTTTTGAGAAAGCCACTAATCTGCTTTGCTCTAACAAGCTGCTGGTACATTATGACCCATGTAAACATTTAGTATTGGCCTGTGATGCTTCGTCATATGGAATTGGTTGCGTACTCCAAAAAGCTAATGAGTCGGGTAAACTTCAACCAGTCGTGTATGCTTCAAAAGGTTTGTCTGAAGCGGAAAGAGCCTACAGCATGGTAGAGAAAGAAACACTAGCCTGTGTGCATGGGTTCAAAAAGATGCATCAGTACCTGTTTGGTCTTCGGTTTGAACTGGAGATAGATCACAAGACGCTCATTTCACTGTTCTCTGAAAACAAAGGGATCAATACCAGTGCTTCACCCTGCACCCAGAGGTAGGCGCTGACATTATTCGCTTATGATTATGTCATTCGCCATAGACCTGGCACCGAGAATTGTGCCGATGCTTTGAGCCATCTGCCGTTGCCCACACCGAAGGTGGAAACGCCACAACCGGCGGACCTATTGTTAGTTGCTTTTGAGAGTGAAGGAACCCCTGTGATGGCTCAACACGTTAAGACCTAGACCATTCAGGACCCGATTTTGTCGGTGGTGAAGAGTTGTATCCTCAAAGGCGATTGGTCTGCCATACCTAAGCAAATGTGTGAGGAGACCAAACCTTACATTCGTCATAAAGACGAACTGTCTATTCAGTCGGATTGTATACTGTGGGGCAATCGTGTTGTTATGCCCAAGAAAGGGAGAGAGAAATTTGTACATGAGCTACATAGCACACATCCCGGCATTGTAATGATGAAAGCCATTGCTAGGTCTCATGTATGGTGGCCAGGAATTGACTCTGAGCTGGAATCATGTGTGCATCAGTGCCACACTTGCATGCAGCTCAGTAAAGCACCAGCGGAATCGCCGCTGAGTCTGTGGTCGTGGTCGTCCAAACCATGGTCCAGGATCCACATAGACTTTGCAGGTCCCTTCCTGGGGAAGATGTTTTTAGTTGTGGTGGATGCATATTTGAAGTGGATAGACTGTATAATCATGTCATCCAGCACATCCACAGCTACCATTGAGAATCTCAGTGTCATGTTCGCGACACATGGTCTGCCTGACATCGTTGTTAGTGACAACGGATCGTGCTTCACCAGTCAGGAGTTTCAAGAGTTCATGAAACTCAATGGTATCAAACATGTAAGGTCAGTACCATTCAAACCTGCATCCCGTGGGCAAGCAGAACGTGCTGTGCAAATCATAAAGCAGAGTATGAAACGAGTAACCCAATGGTCATTGCAGACCCGCCTGTCATGCATACTGCTTAGTTACAGGACAAGACCACAAACGCTTACCAGGGTCTTGCCTGCTGAACTAATGATGAAGAGAGGTCTTAAGACCAAGTTATCTCTTGTATACCCTGACTTGAATAATCATGTTGAATATAGAAGACAAAGTCATCAAGGGTATCACGATCGCGCATCTGTGTTACGCGATATTTCTGTAAATGATCCTGTATATATTCTGAATTATGGTCAGGGTCCCAAGTGGATCGCTGGTACTGTCATGGGCAAGGAGGGCAACAGAGTATTTATTGTCAAGCTCAAAAGTGGGCAAACATGCAGGAAACATATGGATCAGACAAAGCTGCAGCACACAAATGAACCGGAACAGTTGGAGGAAGAGACAATCGATGACCAACCAACCTGCCCCCAGTCATCAGAGGACTCAGTGCTCATCAGTGAATTGGGACTTTCAATCACTGACATGTTCAATAAAAATGGACTTTCAATCCCTGATATGGCCATTGCCACTCCCACTAGGTCAGCCACCCAGCCACCAGTCACAACAGACACTGAACACTCACCCAAGGCTGGAGTTGAACTGAGACGGTCAACCCAGGAGCGTAAAACGCCGGACCGTCTCAAGTTGTAAAAGACTGTGTTAATGTCTCAAATGGGGATATTGTCATGTATGTACTTTTGGAATCACAAGCCACTAGATGGCGTCACTGTTGGAGGCCATTGGGCTGCATGCACGTGTGTGCAGCCCAACTATAAAAGGCCAGCCATTTTGTATATTAGTCACTTTGGGCCTTAATAAAGCAGAGCCAAGGTCATACTTCTTGGAGTTAAACAGTACTCAGTCTAACAGTTATTGCATACACAACAAGGTGGGGTGTTTTTACCCGTGATACTTATGATTTCAGACTAATGGTCGTATAAATTTTTTTTTTTGAACATAACCTTGTTACGCATTGTCTGAGATAGCTGGATTGTTACACACTGGCGATTCCTTATCATGAAAGGGTTAAATAAAACTTAACTTGAATCAACTTAAACTTTAACTGGCACCCAGGTGATGCCCACCGTTGATGTCTGAGCTGTACGAGTCTTACAGCTATGTAGCCACCACGGGCCCTTTCCTGTGGTCTGGAGCGGCGTGGGCATGGTTGCATAGTCAGCCTGATTGTCTGGCCCTAGGTCAGCATCCAGCCCCTCGTCCTCCTCTTCCTCTCTCTCTTGAGATGGACCATCAGTCCCTTCTGCCAAATTTTGTCCCCTCCTGATAGCCAGGTTGTGCAGCATGAAGCACACAACCACAAATTTAGCTACTTGCTCAGGGTTGTATTGTAGCTCCCCTCCTGAGTGCTTCAGGCATCTAAAGTGCTGTTTAAGCACAGTAATTTTTTTCTGGACCACATTACGTGTGTCTCTGTGGCTCTGGTTGTATCGCTTCTCAGCCTCGGTGTGGGTGACATGCAGGGGAGTCATCAGCCAGGTGGCTAGGCCATATCGGTTGTCACCAAGCATCCAGCATTGTCCTTGTGGCTGACTCTTAAACATGTCAGAGACAGTGCTCTCATGCAGGATGTGAGCCTCATCGAAGCTGCCCGGACATTTGGCATTCACTGCCATTATTATCTGGTTGTGGTCGACAACTAGTTGGACCTTCAGGGAGTGAAATCCTTTTCTGTTACGAATAAGCTCTGGGTCCTGAGAAGGTGCCCGCATGGCGATGTGAGTACACTGTATTGCTCCCTGCACCCTGGGGAACTTAGCAATGCGGTAGAATGCTCTAGCCCTGTCAGTCCGACCCTCCATGGGGAAGCTGATAAAGTCCATCCTCCGTGACCTGTCTAATGCAGCAATGTGTGGCATGGTGAGACAGAGGAGTAATCTCGACCGTGGAGGCCTGAAAGGAACCGGATGCATAGCAAGACAGTGCCGTGGTGACCTTGACCTCGACGGACAGTGAAGTCCTGATGGCAGGCTGCATTACTGGCCTGATGAGCTTGCATATTTCAGTGATCACCACCTTGTGGAAGCGCAGTCTCCGAAGACAGGTGTGCTCGGACACGTCGAGGTAAGACCTCTTCTCCCTGTAAGTGCGGGGTGTGTATGGTGTGGACCTCCTCGTCATTCTGACATGTCTTAGATTGGGCACATAATGGTGTGCATTAGACATTGTGCCATTTGCACTCTGCAGCATCTGCATATTAATTGATGCAGGCTGAGAAATGGCTGGCCCCATTCCAATGAAAGTATAATAGCTATTGATCAGAAGCAATAATTTCCACACTAAAAAACACCTGCAATAAAACCCAATTGTCCAGAGTTTGAAAAGTTGTCTGTTGAGCTGGTGACTTCACCTGAGAAGAACTCCAGAGTCAATGCAAACTCCCCCGAAGTTGAAGCAGCATTTTCAATGAAGCGACCTACGATTTGAAAAATGGCACCCACACCGCTGTGATTGGTTCAGAACAGTTCCACTTTTTCAGAGCAGTGTTTTGGGCAAGCAATATTGTGGGCGAGATGTGAGTGAGATCGTGAAAGTGATGCTGGGCAATATACTGCGCATTAGTTTTGGCAAATTTAATCTCTACGACAAAAAAAAAGTGGTCGGTCGGTATTATTGAATCTTGGCATTAATTACTTGCCGAAAGTAACGTTGGCCGATATTATGGCCGTCGGTTTCGACAATTCTGATGATGCCGCCCAAAAAAAGATGGTGGGCGGTATTATTTTTTCTCGGCATTACGTACATGCCGAAATTAACGCTCGCCGATAAGTCTCCGAAAAATGGGCGTCAGTTTCCATTTTGTGGCTAAATAGGTGATATATGGGCGTTATACCTCATTTCAGCGGTAAAATGGATGTTAAGTGGGCGTTATGCATGCAAAAGTTATGGAAAATCTAGCCCCATGACCTTTCATCAGATGTTGCCTAACCTGCTGGATATTGCCAGCATTTTCTGTTTTTATTTCAGATTTCCAGCATCCGTGGTACTTTGCTTTTGTATTAGAGTTCTCCGGTGTCCTGGTCAATATTTATTGGCTGCATCTATTTGTACTAACTGAAAGGCAGCCATTTCTCTGATTGGCTCTCTATTTTCACATAACCTTTTGCTGATTGGTCCCCTTGGAGGATAAGCCACAGCCTGAAGTTTCTCTGGAATGTGTAACTGGAACCGCCCAGCCCAAGTTCTGAGTGACTTTCCAATTTGTAATTCGATCCATTTTGACTTCAGAAGCCACAGAGGATAGATCTCCTCAAAAGCCACCAAGTTCCAGCCGAAGTCCATTGCCCCAGTGCAAGTGTACCCCTCCTCCAGCCGAAGTCCCTTACCCAAGCGTTAGACTTTACCAACCCCCGCTCTCCCCCCTGCCTCCCTGTCATAGATGGGGCATTGTGTGCAGATTGTCAACAGGTTTATTGGGTATGAAGTGAATAGTGACAGTATCGTGACTTTTGGATTTAATCCACCCCAACAATGTCCCTTATAAGACACGCACCAAGCTTGCACACACCAGGGGGTTGGAAGAACGTAATCCGTCTTCTCTAAATTCCCACTCTCCCGTTCGATCCCCACGCCTCCACCTTTGTCTCTCTCCCTCCCCCTCACGCTCTCTCTCTTCCCCCCGCCCCCCCCCCTCCCCCCAACCTCGCTCGCTCTCTCCTCCCAGGCTCTCTCTCTCTCTCCCCAAGCTCTCTCTCTCTCTCTCTCTCTCTCTCTCTCATACCCAGCTTTCTCTCCCCCAGGCTCTCTCGCTCTCTCTCTCTCTCCCCCAAGGCTCTCTCTCTCTCACCCCTAGCTCTCTCTCTCTATCTCTCACCAAGCTCTCTCTCCCCCCAGGCCCTCTCTCTCTCCTCCCAAGCTCGCTCTCTCTTCCCCCAGGCTCCCTCTCTCTCACCAAGCGCTCTCTCTGATATGTCCTTACTATACAGTATAAATGCACACGAGGCCCATACTTGAGAGAAGGTCACTCTGTGATCAGTTACCTTTATTACCAAGACCTCAAGAGACTGAAGGTGGGTGGAGCTTCCCCTTTTATGCCGGAAAGTCCAGCTTAGGAGTGTCTCTCACAAGTTCGCCCCCTGTGGTCAATGTTCTCAAGGTATACAACTTAGGTCAGCTTATACATGGGTTACAATGATAGTTGAATACATGACATCACCTCCCCCCCCCCCCAAAGTCAGAGAGGTTAAGCCTCTCTGGTGGCTTACGCTCACTTGTAGAGCGCCTGAGTTGCGGCTCCGATTGTTGGGCGCTGGCCTGAGTGTCTGCTGTTTGCAGTGCCTCAGGCCTGTCCGGACTACCCACAGTGACTGGGCTCTCCTCCACTTGGTTCCGCTGTTCGGTCACCTGTGGTGGAGTAAACTTTTCGTCGCGTTCTTCCTCTGCTTTTTCTATGGGGTTGCTGAACCTCCTTTTAGTTTGATCCATGTGTTTGCGGCAGATTTGTCCATTGGTAAGTTTAACTATCAGAACCCTATTCCCCTCCTTGGCAATCACAGTGCTTGCGAGCCATTTGGGCCCTGCAGCGTAATTAAGGACAAAAACAGGGGTCATTGACATCAATACATCGCGCCCTCGCATTCCTGTCATGGTAGTCACATTGTGACTAACGCCTGCTCTCAACAATTTCTTTCATAGTAGGGTGTATAAGGGATAACCTGGTTTTGAGCGTCCTTTTCATTAGCAGCTCTGCGGGTGGAACCCCTGTAAGCGAGTGTAGTCGGGATCTATTGGCCAATAGGAGGCGTGATAAGCGGCTTTGTCGGGAACCCCCTTGGATTCTGAGCATCCCCTGTATGATTATCTGCATTGCTCGTTCCGCCTGGCCGTTTGAGGCTGGCTTGAACGGTGCCGTTCTGACATGGTTGATTCCATTACCTGCCATGAAGTCCTGGAATTCAGTGCTTGTGAAGCACGGGCCATTGTCGCTGACCAAGACGTCCGGTAGACCGTGGGCGGCGAACATTGCCCGTAGACTTTCTACCGTGGCAGAGGATGTGCTTGAATTTAAAATGGCACACTCAATCCATTTGGAGTAGGCGTTTACTACAACCAAAAATATTTTTCCCATGAAAGGACCTGCGTAGTCCACATGGATGCGTGACAATGGCATGGCAGGCCAGGACGAGGGGTTAAGGGGGAGCTTCCCTGGGTGCGTTGCCCAGCTGAGCACACGTGTTGCACCTGCGAACACAAAGTTCCAGGTCTGCATCTATCCCTGGCCACCAAACTTGTGACCTGGCAATTGCCTTCATCATGACAATGCCCGGGTGCTCATTGTGAAGTTCTCTGATAAACACCTCTCTGCCCTTCTGAGACATGACGACTCGGTTTCCCCACAGTAGGCAATTGGCCTGAATCGAGAAAACATCCTTACACCTATGAAACGGTTTAAACTCCTCAGGGCATACCCTGTACGTGGCTGCCCAGTCCCCATTCAGGACATATTTCTTAACTAAAGACAGTAGCAGGTCTTTATTTGTCCAGACTTTAATCTGACGGACTGTCACAGGTGAGCCTTCGCTTTCGAAAGCTTCAACAGCCATGACCATCTCAGCATCATGCTCAGTTGTCCCCTCAGTGGTGGCTGGTGGGAGCCTGCTGAGTGCATCGGCACAGTTTTCAGTGCCCGGTCTGTGCCGATTTGTGTAATCATAGACGGCTAACATAAGTGCCCACCTCTGTATGCGGGCCGATGCATTGGCATTTATGGCCTTGTTGTCGGCCAAAGGGGATGTTAGGGGTTTGTGATCTGTCTCCAGCTCAAATTTCCTGCCAAACAGGTACTGGTGCTTTTTTTTTTACTGCATATACATATGCTAGTGCTTCCTTTTCTACCATCCCGTAGCCCCTTTCTGCCTGGACAGACTTCTGGAGGCATAAGCTACCGGCTGTAACTCACCATTGGCATTGACATGCTGCAACACACACCCGACCCCATATGTTAAAACTAGTTTCTTACATGGGTCATATAACGTTAACAGTTTGTTGAAGCATAACAAATTGCGTTCTCTATCAAAAGCCCTTTCCTGGCTGTCCCCCCAGACCCAATCATGACCTTTGCGTAGGAGCATGTGTAGCGGCTCTAACAGCGTGCTCAATTTGGGAAGAAAGTTGCCAAAATAGTTCAGGAGCCCCAGGAACGAATGCAGCTCCGTCGTGTTACGGGGTCTGGGTGCTCTCTGGATCGCTTCCATTTTGGACGCAGTAGGTCTGATCCCATCTGCTGCTACCCTACTCCCCAGGAATTCTACCTCTGGAGCTAAGAAGACGCACTTCGCTTTTTTCAGTCGCAGCCCTACGCAGTCCAGTCTGCGTAGCACCTACTCCAGGTTGTGGAGGTGTTCTTCAGTATTGCGACCCGTGATGAGGATGTCGTCTTGAAAAACCACCGTCCTTAGAATCGACTTGAGGAGGCTTTCCATATTTTGCTGAAAGATCGCGGTGGCCAAACGAATCCCGAACGGGGACATCTGTTATTCTCAAACAACCCCTTGTGTGTCGTGATGGTGGTCAGCTTCTTCGACTCACTCGCCAGCTCCTGGGTCATGTAAGCTGAGGTCAGGTCCAATTTTGAAAAAGATTTGCCACCGGATTGCGTCGCAAAGAGGTCCTCCGCTCTCGGTAGCGGGTACTGGTCTTGGAGTGACACCCGATTGATGGTGGCCTTGTAATCGCCACATATCCTGACCGACCCATCCGCCTTGAGCACCGGCACGATCGGGCTCGCCCAGTCACTGAATTCGACTGGCGAGATGATGCCTTCCCTCAGCAGGCGGTCCAATTCGCATTCTATCTTTTCCCGCATCATGTACGACACCGCTCTGGCCTTGTGGTATACTGGCCTGGCATCTGGGTTTGTGTGCATCACTGCCTTGGCCCCCATGAAAGTGCCGATGCCGGGTTGAAATAATGAGTCAAATTTGTCCATGATCTGTGAGCATGATATTCGCTCCACAGAAGAAATTGCATTGACATCGCCCCATTTCCAGTTCATGACAGCGAGCCAACTCCTCCCCAGTAGTGCGGGACCGTCCCCTGGGAAAATCCAGAGTGGCAACCTGTTCTCCGAATCTTTGTGGGTCACGACTACCGTGGCGCTGCCTAGCACCGGAATGATCTCCTTTGTATATGTCCATAGCAGTGCGTCAATCGGCAATAATTTTGGCCTCCTGGCCTTGGACACCCACAACCTTTCGAACTGTTTGATACTCATCAGGGACTGGCTGGCCCCCGTGTCTAGCTCCATTAATCTTGGGATGCCATTGAGGAGCACTTTCATCATTATCGGTGGCGTCCTGGTATATGAACTGTATATGTGCTCCACATGAACTCGCTGAACTTTAGCTTCCAGCAATTTCCCCCAGTATTCATTTGGCCTCGTCGGGCTTACATCAAGCCCGTCCTCCTCGTACATCAACCTGGCTGCAGGCTTCCTGCACATACGTGCCAAGTGACCGCTGACGTTGCAATTTCTGCAGGTATATTGCTGATACCTGCAAGCTCTGGCTGGCTGTTTGCCTCCACACCTCCAACATGAGCTGGAGGCCCCATTGTTGGAAACAAAAGGTCCATTATCAGTCGATCGTCTCTGACTGTCTCTGTAACTGTCCTTAAGCACACATTAACAGATGGCCCCATTACTGGCCGCACTGTCCATTGCGATGACATGAATTGCCGTTCAGCTAGCCATTGTCTCTGTTGAATTCCCCTTTTGGGTTCAACTGCATGCTGGAGCATGTCCGATTGCCCTTGTCTGCCTAGAGAACTGTGTGTCACATTAACAATGTTGACTTCCTGGTCGTTTGCTGCATTTGAGCCAAGGTTTTTGCCATAAATCATTCTGGTCTCTTCCTCCCCTGAGATAATTGTCTGGGCTATCAGAGCCGCCGCTTCCAAGGTTAAGACTTTAGTCTCTCTCTGCCCCCAAGTTCTCTCTCTCTCCCCCTAGCTTCTCTCTCTCTCTCTCCCCCCAAGCTCTCTCTCTCTCTCCCCCCAAGCTCTCTCTCTCTCTCCCCCCAAGCTCTCTCTCTCTCCCCCAAGCTCTCTCTCTCTCCCCTCAGGCACTTTCTCTCTCCCCCCAGGTGCTCTCCCACCGCCCCCCCCACCCCCCAAGCTCTCTCTCCCCCCACCCTCAAGCTCTCTCCCTGCTCCCCATCAAGCTCTCTCCTCGCTTCTCGCTCTCCCCGGCGCTGTGGGAGGCTCAGGGCTCAACGCGTTCCGCTGCTCCGTGGAGGCAACGTGGTGTTGGACTCATGCGTAGAAAAGGGTTAGTGGGAATTGCGCTGGGGGGTGGGGCGGAGTCAGTGATATTTGTCCTAACTCTCGCTTCTGCGCATGCATCAGGAGACACACGTGCAGAAGGGAGGCTTAGTACAAATAATTACTCCTATACGTATTCCTCAACCAACGCCAATAAAACCAGATCATCTCATTGTTGTTGTGGAACGTTGCTGTGTGCAAATTGGCTGCTGTGTTTCCTACATTAAAACAGTGACTACACTTCAAAAGTACTTCAATGACTGTAAAGCGCTTTTGAGATGTCCTGAGTCGTGAAAGGCGCTATATAAATGCATGTCTTTCTTTATGAAGCTGAGAAGAGAGAAATTCCAATCAAGCAGGAATGATATGAACACAATCCATTGATGTCAGGTAAGGGAGCCTTGTGGAGTGTTTCTAGACAGTACTGATGTGTGCAGTTTATTTGCAGCTGAGTTGGCTTTAACAAAAATTAAATCAGGCTGTAATATGAAGAAAAGGATATTTCCCAACTGTTATTGTTTATTTGCAGCAAACTTTAATTTGATTAAATGAGGCTCCTGTGTCTCACATCCGGTTTTGTTTAAAAAGAAATGAGTACTTAATGCTTATTGCCTAAATGCTACCTGGTAGGATTTGTCCACTGCCCTAATTAGGATTGGATTAAGAGGGAGGGAAAAAAGAGGCAGAAATGAATAATAAGAATTTGTATTTATTTTTAAATGTAATAAAACACTTTTAAAACCTCTGGGAACAATTTACTAACTGCAGGAATGAGAGTCAGCTGTGGCTCAGTGGGTAGCACTTTTGCTTCTGAGTCAGAAGGTTGTGGGTTTAAGTCCCATTCCAGGGACTTGAGTACAAAAATCTAGGTTGATACTCCTAAGGGAGTGCTGTACTGTCGGAGGTGCTGTGTTTCGGATGAGACATTAAACTGAGGCCCCGTCTGCTCTCTCAAGTGGATGTAAAAGATCCCATGGCGCTATTTTCGAAGATGAGCAGGGGAGTTATCCCTGGTGTCCTGGCCAATATTTATCCCTCAATCAACATAACAAAAAATATATTATCTGGTCATTATCACATTGCTGTTTGTGGGAGCTTGCTTGTGTACAAATTAGCTGCCGCGTTTCCTACATTGCAACAGTGACTACAATTCAAAAGTACTTCATTGGCTGTGAAGTGCTTTGAGATGTCCGGTGGTCATGAAAGGCCCTATATAAATCCAAGTCTTTCTTTCACACATTCAATTTTTCCTTTTCTGGGTCTCCAAGGTTGAATTTCTTGTCAGGACATTAATCACATCATTAACAGGGTTCTCACGACAAGAAATACCAACCCTGAATGGCTGCGGTGAGATTCATTCATACATATGGCAGACTTTCAGTCATTTCTTGACACTCATGGGGAGTTTGATGGCAAGCTCCCACTTTTGCGAGGCTGATGGCAGAGCGGCTCGAATCATCCAGCAATTTGTCTCGCGATTCACAACTCGCATAGTTTCTCTTTCTTTAAATGCGTCTATGCTATTCGCCTCAACCATTCCATGTGGTAGCGAGTTCCATATTCTCACCAGTCTCTAAGTAAAGAGGTTTCTCCTGAACTCCTTATTGGATTTATTAGTGACGATCTTTTATTTATGCCACCAAGTTTTAGACTCCCTCACAAGTGGAAACATCTTTTTCAAGTCTACCCTATTGAACTCCTTCTTTTGTAAAGAAATGAGCCTCAGTCTCTTCAATCTTTCCTGATAGATATAATTGCTCAGTTCTGGCATCATCTGTGTAAATATTTTTTGCATTTTCTCTAGTGTTTCTTTTTACATAAGAACGTAAGAAATAGTAGCAGGAGCAGGCCATTTGGTCCCTCGAGCCTGCTCTGCCATTCAATAAGATCATGACTGATCTGATTTTGGCCTCAACTCCACTTCCCTGCCCTCTCCCCATAATCCTTGACTCCCCTAGCGTTCAAAAATCTGTCTATCTCCACCTTAAATACATTCAATGACCCAGCCTCCACAGCTCTCTGGGGTAGAGAATTGCAAAAATTCACGACCCTCTGAGAGAAGAAATTCCTTCTCATCTCTGTTTTACATGTGCGACCCCTTATTCTGAAATTATGTCTCCTAGTTCTAGATTCCCCTACTAGGGGAAACTTCCTCTCTGCATCTACCCTGTCAAGTCCCCTCAGAATCTTATACATTTCAATAAGATCACCGCTCATTCTTCTAAACTCCAGTGAGTATAGGTCCAAACTGCGCAACGTTTTTTCATAAGACAACACCCTCATCTCACAAATCAACCTAGTGCACCTTCTCTGAAGTGCCCCCATTGCAAGGAATAAGGAGACCAAAACTGTATGCAGTAGTTCAAGTGTGGTCTCACCAGCGTCCTGTATAGTTGTAGCAAGACTTCCCTACTTTTATACTCCATCTCCCTTGCAATAAAGGCCAACATTCCATTTGCCTTCCTAATTACATGCTGTACTTACATGCTAACTTTTGTACTTCATGTACAAGGAGCCCCAGAACCCTCTATACCACAGCATTTTGTAATTCCTCTCCATTTAAATAATTTGCTTTTTTATTCTTCCTACAAAAGTGGATTACCTCACATTTTTCCACATTATACTCCATCTGCCAAATCTTTGCATTCACTTAACCTATCTATATCCCTTTGCAGATATTTTGTGTCCTCTTCACAACTTGCTTTCCCACCTATCTTTGTATCATCAGCAAATTTGGTTACATTGCACTCGGTCCCCTCATCCAAGTCATTATATAGATTATAAATAGTTGAGGCCCCAGCACTGATCCCTGCGGCATCCGCTAGTTACAGTTTGCTAAGCTGAAAATGATCCATTTATTCCGACTCTCTGTATTCTGTTAGTTAGTCAATCCTCTATCCATGCTAATATATTTTGTATTATGGAAACCAGAATGACATACAGTACTCCGTGTGGTCTAACCAAGGTTTTATATAAGTTTAACGTAGCTCTTCTGCTTTTGAATTCTATTCCTCTAGAAATGAACTCCAGTGCTTGGTTTGCACTTTTTATGGCTTTGTTAACCTGTGCTGCTGTACTTAATGAGTTGAAAATCTGTACTCAAAGATCCTTTTGCTCCTCTACTCCATTTAGGCATTAAATTAGTACCTTGCCTCAGTTTTCACCTAGAAGAATATGGTAGTGGTAATGAAAAAATATAAAGGGGGAAGTGGAGCAATTAGAATCATGGAATAGTACAACACAGAAGGAAGCCAATCAGCCCATCGAGTCTGTGCGGGCTCTTTCAAAGAGCAACCCAGTTAGTCCCACTCCCGTGCTCTGTCCCCATCTCCCTTTTTTCTCCTAAAAGTATTTATCCAATTCCATTTTGAAGGTTACTATTGAATCTGCATCCACCATCATATCAGGCAGTGCATTACAAATCCTAACCATTGAATAAGAATGTTTTTCCTCATGTCGCCTCGGATTCTTTTGCCAATCACTTTAAATCTGTGCCCTCTGGTTATCGACCCTTTAGCCATTGGAAACAGCTTCTCTTTACTTACTCCATCTCAACCTTTCATGATTTTAAACTCCTCTATTGAATCTTCTCTTAGCCTTCTCTGCACTATGGAGAATAACTCTAGCTTCTCCGGTCTATCCAGGTAACTGTAATCCCTTATCCCTGGAACCATTCTAGTAAATCTCTTCTGTATCCTCTCCAAAACCTTCCTGAAGTGTGGTGCCCAGAATTGGACACAGTACTCCAGCTGGGGCCGAACTAGTGTTTTATATAGGTTTAGCATAACTTCCTTGCTTTTGTACTCTATGCCTCTATTTATAAAGCCCATATACTTCATTAACTGCTTTGTTAACTTGTCCTGCCAACTTCAAATATTTGTGTACAAACACCCCTAGGTCTCTCCCTTCTTGCACCCACTTTAGAATTGTACCATTTAGCATGTATTGTCTCCTCATTTTTCTTATCAAAATGTATCACCTCACACTTTTCTGCATTGAATTTCATCTACCATGTTTCCGCCCATTCCACCAGCATGTCTATGTCCTCTTGACATCTACTACTATCTTCCTCACTGTTTGCTACACCTCCAAGTTTTGTGTCATCTACAAATTTCAAAATTGTGCCCAATTTCTCCAAGTCCAAGTCATTAATGTATAATGCAGTGGTCCTAGTTCTGAACATAAGAACATAAGAACATAAGAATTAGGAACAGGAGTAGGCCATCTAGCCCCTCGAGCCTGCTCCGCCACTCAACAAGATCATGGCTGATCTGGCTGTGGACTCAGCTCCACTTACCCGCCTGCTCCCCATAACCCTTAATTCCCTTATTGGTTAAAAATCTATCTATCTGTGATTTGAATACATTCAATGAACTAGCCTCAACTGCTTCCCTGGGCAGAGAATTTCACAGATTCACAACCCTCTGGGAGAAGAAATTCCTTCTCAACTCGGTTTTAAATTGGCTGCCCCGTATTTTGAGGCTGTGCCCCCTAGTTCTAGTCTCGCCGACCAGTGGAAACAACCTCTCTGCCTCTATCTTGTCTATCCCTTTCATTATTTTAAATGTTTCTATAAGATCACCCCTCATCCTTCTGAACTCCAACGAGTAAAGACCCAGTCTACTCAATCTATCATCATAAGGTAACCCCCTCATCTCCGGAATCAGCCTAGTGAATCGTCTCTGTACCCCCTCCAAAGCTAGTATATCCTTCCTTAAGTAAGGTGACCAAAACTGCATGCAGTACTCCAGGTGCAGCCTCACCAATATCCTGTACAGCTGCAGCAGGACCTCCCTGCTTTTGTACTCCATCCCTCTCGCAATGAAGGCCAACATTCCATTCGCCTTCCTGATTACCTGCTGC
Source organism: Pristiophorus japonicus (assembly GCF_044704955.1). Classification (NCBI taxonomy): domain Eukaryota; kingdom Metazoa; phylum Chordata; class Chondrichthyes; family Pristiophoridae; genus Pristiophorus; species Pristiophorus japonicus. Next base: position 121,626,420 of record NC_091987.1, on the reverse strand, counting down.
ACCTGCAAACTAACATTTTGGGATTCATGCACAAGGACCCTCAGGTCCCTCTGCACCGCAGCATGTTGTAATTTCTCCCCATTCAAATAATATTCCCTTTTACTGTTTTTTTTCCCAAGGTGGATGACCTCACATTTTCCGACATTGTATTCCATCTGCCAAACCATAGCCCATTCGCTTAACCTATCTAAATCTCTTTGCAGCCTCTCTGTGTCCTCTACACAACCAGCTTTCCCACTAATTTTTGTGTCATCTGCAAATTTTGTTACACTACACTCTGTCCCCTCTTCCAGGTCATCTATGTATATTGTAAACAGTTGTAGTCCCAGCACCGATCCCTGTGGCACACCACTAACCACCGATTTCCAACCCAAAAAGGACCCATTTATCCCGACTCTCTGCTTTCTGTTAGCCAGCCAATTCTCTATCCATGCTAATACATTTCCTCTGACTCCGCGTACCTTTATCTTCTGCAGTAACCTTTTGTGTGGCACCTTATCGAATGCCTTTTGGAAATCTAAATACACCACATCCATCGGTACACCTCTATCCACCATGCTCGTTATATCCTCAAAGAATTCCAGTAAATTAGTTAAACATGATTTCCCTTTCATGAATCCATGTTGTGTCTGCTTGATTGCACTATTCCTATCTAGATGTCCTGCTATTTCTTCCTTAATGATAGCTTCAAGCATTTTCCCCACTGCAGATGTTAAACTAACCGGCCTATAGTTACCTGCCTTTAACCAATTTTGTTTTCCTGGTGCTACTGCCCTTTTTACCCTCTGGGCTTTAATTTTGCTAACAAGCCTAATACATGGTACTTTGGAAGTCTATATGCACAACATCAACTGCACTGCCCTCATGCATCCTCTCTGTTACCTCATCAAAACATTCAATAATGTTAGTTAAACACAATTTGCCCTTAACTGCTCCATGCTGGCTCTCCTTTAGTAGCCCATGCTCGTCCAAGTGGCCGGATTATTGTTTCTAAAAGCTTCCCACAACTGACAATAAACTGACTGGCCTGTAATTGCCAGGTTTATCTTTCCCCCCTTTTTTGAACAAGAGTGTAAGATTTGCGATCCTCCAGTTCTTTGGCACCAACCCTGTACCTAAGAAGGATTGGAAGATTGTGGCCAGCACCTCCCTAATTTCTACCCTTGCTTCGCTTAGCAACCAAAATTGCAACCCATCCGGACCTGGTGACTTATCCACTTTATGTACTTCCAGCCTTTCTCGTACCTCCTCTTTATCTATTTTTTATCTCATCCAGTATCCCAGCAACCTGCTTGTTTATCATAGCTTTAGTAAAGTTCTCTTCCTTGATGAACACCAATGCAAAGTACTCATTTAGTACCTTTGCCTCTACCAAAAAAATCTCAATTTTCATCCCAAATCAACCCCACTGCTCCTCTGACTACCCTTTTACTATTAATATGCCTATAGAAGACCTTTGGATTCCCTTTTATGTTAGCTGCCAATCTATTCTCGTACTGTCTCTTTGCCCCTCTAATTTCCTTTTTCACTTCTCTCCTGTACTTTTTATATTCATCCTGATTCTCCCTTGTATCATCAAAGTGACATTTGTCAAACTCCCCTTTTTCTGCTTCATCCTACTCTCTAACTCTGTCGTTATCCAGAGAGCTCTGGCTTTGGTTGCCCTCCATTTTTCCTTTGTGGGAACGTGCCTTGACTAAACCCGAACCATTTTCTCTTTAAAGGCCACCTATTGCTCCATTACATTTCTGTCTGCCAGTCTTTGATTTGAATTTATCCAGGCCAGATTCCTCTTTAATTCACTGAAATTAGCCCTCCTCCAGTTAAATATTTTTATCCTAGGTCCTTCTCCATAACTAATCTAATCTTATGATATTATGATCACTATTCCTGAGAAGCTCCCGACTGTAACATTTTTCATTTGACCCATTTAATTCCCCATGACTAGATCCAGCAATGCCCCCTTTCTTTTTGGGCAGGAAATGTACTGCTCAAGAAAATTCTGCAGAAATTCCTCCCACTCTCTGCCCCAAAACACAGTCACTGCCCCATTCAATATTGGTGTAGTTAAAGTCTCCCGTTATCACGACTCAATAGTTCTTGCACCTCTCAGTAATTTCTGCAAATCTGCTCCTCCATCACCATCCCACTATTTGGTGGTCTATAAAAAACACCAAATAGCATAATAGCTCCTTTATTATTTCTTAACTCAAACCAAATAGATTTGACCCCTTAAAGACATTCTCTCTTTCGAGCACTGTAATATTTTTCTTAATCAGAACTGCTCTCCCTCCTTATTTTTTCGTTCCCTAATACCTTGTACTCAGGAATATTAAGCATCCAATCCTCCCCTTATTTGAGCCAGGTCTCAGTTTTTGCCACTGCATCATATTCCTACGTGGCTATTTACGCCTAAAGCTCACCGACCTTATTAACCGCATTTACACACATGCGTCCAAACCTAACTTGGACCTCTTTTATTTTCTATGGTCCCACCTAATTCTGTATTATTTCTAAATCTAACTGTCACTCCCAGTCTTCTGTGCACCTTGTTTCTACTTTCTAATACTACACCTTGATGCCCACGCCCTGCTGAATTAGTTTAAACCCTCCTCACAGCACTAGTTAATCTGCTCACATGGGTATTGGATAACTATAAATAAGGAAGTATTGCCAAAAAAGTTGGTGAATCTCAAAATGAAAAAGGCACTGAGCTCTGAAGGCATGGATCCTAAAATGGAGAAGGAAGTCGGTGAGGACAACAATCTTTGAAACATCTTTGGATATGAAAGTATTGCCAGACAACTGGAATGCTGCCAGAGTAACATGCTCATTCAAGAAGGGAGAAATAAATAAACTGGGTAACTACAGATCAGCCAATCTATCATCGGTAGTGGGTAAAATTCAAGAAGCCACTATATAGGATAAAATTAACATTCACCTAAAAAGACATGGATTCATTTGGGTCAGCCAGTATTAGATTGCTAAAAGGCAAGCTGTCCTTGATTAATCCAATAGTGTCTTTGAAGAAATAATGGAATGTACTGATAATGGCAGTGCAATAGTTTTTGTATATCGGGTTTCTCAAAAGGCGTTTGAGAAGGTGCCACAGAAGGGGCATTTTGATAAAATTAAGGTGCATGGTATTAAAAAGAATGTGGCAACATGGATAGAAAATCAGCCAAAGGATGGGAAAGAGAGAGTAGAGGTTTATAGATATTTTTCAGACCACATGGATACGAATATTAGTGTCTGCAAGGGGTCAGTGCTAGAACCATCTTCTCAATGTATATAAATGATATGGATTTGGGTATAAAGGGCACAATATCAAAATTTGCGAAGGATACAAAAATGCAGGGCATGGTTAACTGTGAAGAGGACGGGAAGTGACTTCAAGATGAAATTTAATACAGAGAAATGTGAGGTTATACATTTTGCGGGGGTGGTGGGGGGTGGGGGGAACAATAAGGAAATTGAACACACACTAAATGTAAAAACTTAGGAATTCAGATACATTTAATTGTGAGGAAACAAGTAAATAAAGTTCTAAAAAAGCATGTGGGCTGCAATCTTTTCTAATTAAGGGAATAGTGTAAAAAAACAAAGCAGTTATGTTAAATCTATACAAGTCATTGGACAGGTCACAGTGAGACTATTACAGGAGATTTTTCACTGGTGTAATTGTAGCTTTTGCATCACATTGGTGGAGCGAACCAAACCAGTGAACTGACTGTCAGAACCTTTGCTGTTAGGTCCTTTGAATAATTACCCACAGCTGCCTGTGCAGCATTCAACTTGTGCAGGGAGCCAGTTCAGCCTGACTGCCTGCCTCTCTTCTGAGGTTACATCCGAGCCAGGGTGTCCTGAAGATGGAGCATGCGGTGTCCACCAGTACGCTCGCAGCCTTCTGCGAGAGGATGGGCGCCGGAGGGACTGGAGTGCATCATCACCCCCGGCAACCAAATTTTAATTTGAACCATGTCTAAAGTTTAATTTGTTTAAGTTTGTCGGTTTTAGTGCCCCCCCCCCCACCCTCCCACTTTTAGCCAGGGGGCACTTGTATAATTTGTTTTTTTGGTGCCCTCAAAAAAAACAAACAAACCAAAAAAAAACAAGGGGGCACTTGAAAAGTTTTTGGAGTGTGAACCCCCGCCTTTAATGTTTACAACAAAAATAGTTGTGCAGGGAGCCAACCTAATGAGGGAAGCAGTAAATTAGTCCAGCATGTCCAAATTCAAGGGATACATATATTTAAAGGTGAGTAGCTACATGTCGGGACAAACATGTTTTTCAGCCTTTATCAAGCTACCACGTGAGTTTTAGATATTTGTCAAGCAGTTTCCAAGGGTAACGTGAGGAGGAAGTGCTGGGCATTAATGGGGTGAAAGGAAACCCAATGTGGGTAAGCACTGTGATATGTGAGCGCACTCGGTCAGATCAGGTCTCCAGTCGCCCTGGTTAACCTTTGCCACTGGATAAAGACCTAGCTCTGTCAAGCCCGTGTGGTGGCTGGTGTGCAACGGTCACCACACGTTAAAAAAATTCACTCACAGGCATCTTCCACCCTTCAATTGGAGTTCAGGACTGGAACATCGGGTCCTTCAGTGAAACATCTGTGAACTCATGTGGAAGCAAGTCATCCTCATTCGAGGGACCGCCTGTGATGATGATGATGGTACAGCATCTGCATTTCTGTTTGGTTGATGGCTAAATGGACATTTAGGCTGGAATATTTACCTTCCAATGTACTGGGAGCGGAAGGTGTGGGGTGGGGCAGTGGGGCGGGTGTTAGCGTGCGAGAAATCCGGAAGTAGTTGCAGCGCGTCTGTCAGTGGCTTTTTTAACCCAGCCATTGCATTTGCATCTGACTTCCTGGTTTCCTGACCAATTAGGGTGAGTGGGCATGATGCCGACATGCATGGGTCTACTTCAGCGTGAGCTATTTAAAGGAACACTGCAGTTGAAGCATTGTGCAGGTGGGAGAAAGATAGCGAGCTGCATACAATGGAGTTTCAACGTTCCAAAGCTTCCCCTCACTTTAGTGATGCCTGCCTGGAACTCATGCTGCAAGTTGTAAGGGCCCACAGGGAGATTTTATTCCCTACTGATGGGAAGAAGAAGCCAGCCTCACTGATGAAGAAGGCATGGCTGGAAATAGTAGAAGAGATTAGAAGCAGAAGTGCGGTACCACATTCCTGGATACAGTGCAGGGAGAGAGTTCGTGACCTTTTGAGAGCAGGAAAGGTGAGTACAATGGCACATTCAATAACATCCTGATGTGCGGGTCACCCCAATCCCCTAATTCTGTCTTCCCAAGTTTGCTCCTGCACATCACTTCTCACACCAACATATCTTGGAGTTCCTCACATCCCCATCTGACCATCCACCACTGACACTCTCACTCATCTTAATGCAACATCACGCAGCTCCCTCATTGTCATCCTCAACAGATGTTGTCCATCCATCCATTTCACTCATTCCATGACTCTCACTCAAAGATCTCTTGTTTCCCTCTAGTCATTAACACGTTCACAGCTGCAGAGCAGGATGCATTTGAGATAAGCAGAGTACCAGCATGCTTGGTGGTGGGAGATGGAGAGATGGGAAACTCCCAGCTACTTGGAGACAGAATTAAATATCACACAGCCACATACCATACAACAGTCACTCATGTTGACTTGATGTCTTCAGCCAGTGAAATATGATCATGTGCATAATGTTACCATAAAACATTCTTATTGTGGCAGTTCTAATTCATGTCTTTATTCTCCCACAGGTCCATCAAGTGTCCAACAGTCGGTGGAGCCAGAGGAGGAAGACGATTCCTCAGAGGAGGTCGCTAACTCTGAGGTTGCATCATCACAGAACGCATACACACCAAGCACCAGCACAGATACACACACGTTTGTGTGACCATCAAGGCAGAAAGTTGTGTTGTCACCTGATGTCTCACAGATCACATGTGAGCAAGAGCAGATGGTGGAGACAGGGATAGCAGTAGAGAGTCCTCGTAGGAGGGCGCAGGACACTCCGAGCTCTGCTCAGCTGGATGCAGATGCTGCATCTCGGGTGCCGTCGACAAAGAGAATAATTCTGGCGGAGCAGCAAAAAATGCGTGAGGGTCTGGCAGGATTTCCAGCTGTGATGTGCACACTTGCAGAGAGAATGGAGGAGTCCATCTCAAGCATGACTGGCATGATGCCCCAGGTCTTAGCTGTAATATAGAGCTCCATCTAGTGGACTACTTCTCCACCTAGTGGACCACTGTGGTAATGCAACTGCTAATGTTTATACAATAAAAACATCAGTTGACGAGGTCACCTGACAAGTTCCTGTAGAGCCATCTTGGAAGTGTGTTATGATGTCGTAAAGAAGATATCACATTGGTAATGAAGCATAGGATAATCGGATTCCCTCGCTGAAATTTTTGTTGGTGGATGATTCCAGCCAACTAACAGAGAGACTTTGAGAAGTCCTTCGTTTTGCAGCACAGCTAAAAATCCAAGGTAAATTACAAGCACACTTGGCTGAACTGAAGAGTCCAGATGGCCGCGCCTATGGGAATAATAGGGCACTTGGGTGAGTTTTAGCATGACTGAGAGACTTTCAGAGCGTATGTGGAGCAGCGAGAAATGTTTTTCACCACAAATAGTATCATCAAAGTCCCCGATGATGAAAACCGTAACCGGTGGCGTTAGAGAGAAAACAGGATATTTTCCTGACTGAAACAGACTCCGAGGTGTATGAAACCCTGAAAAATTTGCTCTTTCCTGTCAAGCCAAAGGACCCGCCACTGAAGCAGATTCTAGCTAAATTAGAACAGTCCTGAGCCCCTGGAAATTGCTGAAAGTTTTCGTTTTGAAACACGAGATCAATTAATTGACGAAAGTATCAGTGAGTACATTATAGCTTTAAAAAAGCTATCCATTCCCTGTTATTTCAGAAACTTTCAGGACCGAGCATTGCATGACCGCTTTGTGGGATGAAAAATGAAGCGATCAGAAGAAAGTTGCTGACAACTCCTAATTTGATTTTTGATTTAACTTGTCTACAGCTAAGTCGATGGATATGACTGACCAATATTCCCAACAATTTCGTATCATTTCCAGTCGTCAGACAACCGAGGTGAATCGCCTGCAGGTTAAAAGTAAAAGGCAGTTGGGCCCCAAGGCCTCAGCAACTGGCCAAGGTAACAGAGCATTGAAGTCATGCTATTGGTGCCTGGGACAATACATTGTTCAAAGTTGTCCAAATGTGAAGGCAGAGTGTTTCTTCTGCAAGAAAACTAAGCATCTTGCGAAGGCATGCTGACTGACGAGTAAATCAACTTTGAATGCTCGAGGTAGAAATCCACAGAGACTACGTAGCATGGAAGAAAAGCAAAAGGGCGAGGAGATACACGTCATCAGGAGCATGAGTATCGAACACCGATTCGTGATGTATCATCATCCAAGTAGACGTTGCTGGAACCAAGATACCCAAGGAAATCGACACTGGTGCATCCGTGAGCGTAGTGCCAGAATCGCTATATCTCAACAAGTTGAGTGATTTTCCATTGGAGAAGTCAAAGATAGAGCTGTGAGGCTACTCAGGAGACCAAATCCCTGTGGTAGGACGTATCACCGTAGCGGTGAACTACAAGGATCAATTTCAGGGCTTGCCTCTCTTCGTCCTGGCAGGAGACAAGCCTGCCTTGCTAGGTAGAAATTGGTTGGGATCACTGAATCTGGATTGGAATTAGATTTTTTGTATTGAAACGAGATTTGCATCGAAGGATGATGTCATCAAGCAATATCCACAGGTGTTCTGTGAAACAGGCAGTTCGATCCAAGGCTTCAAGATGAGTATCAGAGTACAGAAGGATGCTAGAACAGTTTACTGCAAGCCACATCCCGTACCATACGCACTCAAGGAGAAAGTTGAGCAAGAACTCAACAGACTAGAGACTGAGAACATTGGGCCCAAAATTCCACATGGATGTTTTTTGGCGCTATTTAAAATTAATGGCCGATTTTTTAAACCGTAGTAGCACCCCAAAAAAAGTCCGAAGTTTCGCCATTTTTATTTTTGAATTTGGCGCCGCGCAGAAAGACATTAGCTTCTGTGGGTGGAGCTAATTGATAGCGCTGAAAAACAGAGGCCTATTTTCTGCGCATGCAGGAAACAAAACCTCCCATTTTCCACCCACCACGTGACAAGCCTGCCATTTTTAAAGAGCTCTTGAGCAGATCTGTGAAATCGGGGAGCTGCAAAACTAAAAAGGAGATCCAGAGAACTCATCATATATATCCTAACAACGGAGAATGAATCTGAAAGGAAAGGGCCCAAAAAATGTACTGAGAACAGCAGTGAGGCCCTGGTATTACCATTGAAAGGAGATGGCAGCAGATTGGCAACAAGGGTGCCGGCAAACTGAAACCCTCAGCAATGAATAAAGCTTGGGACCAAGTGGCAGAGGAGTTTTCACCAGTGCCGCAAGAAGTGGCAGGACCTTGGCCAAGTAGTTAGTGTAAGTAAAATTTTTATGTATGCACTACAATTACTAGAATTGTAAATGTGACTATCTGTGTGTGCCACGACAGCAGAAGGCCCCTCTCTTAAAAAGTTGTATTTTCATCTTTGCAGAAGAAATTGTCACACAACAATTGTGAGCGGATAAAAACCGGCAGAGGTGTGCCAAATATGCACCCACTTACACCATTAGAAATAAGGGTCGCTGGTATGATTGGTGCTGGTTCCAGAAGATAGACCACCCTTGCATAAGCTGGGCCCAGCTTCCCGAGAGAGGATAAGTCTTGCAAATTCCACAGTCTGGGTTGTCTAAATGTTAAATACTGTGTGAGCTACGCTTTGGTTTAAATGGGATGTACTTTCCATCAGCTGCGCTTTGGTTTATGCAATGTGCTATCATTCATCGTGGTCCTTGAGCCTGCGCTATGTGAGCCTACTCATCACACCCTGCTCCCTCCCCTGCTGCTAACCATTTGTCTGTTCTGTTATAGCTTGCACACACATCACTGAATGAAGGACAATCCCCCGCCACGGCACCAGAACCAGTGGATGATGAGCAAGATCTTCCACAGGAGGAGGAGGAGGAGGATCAGGGGGAGCAGGAAGACGCCGCTATTAATGAGACGGTGACATTAAATTTGGAGGAGGGGAGGCCAGTCGCCAACGTAGGAGAGGGGGACCCGGTTGTCGTTGAGGAGGAGGTCGTCTGTCGCCATGGGAGGTCCAGACTGCCGTCGCTGGAGGTATTCCGATCGTCTGGAGGATGCATGGTGGAGGTTCGATAGTCAGGTCCAGGTCGAGGACACCGCCTCCGAAGGTCGTCGGGGGTCACCGGAGGTCGTCGGATGTCGCTGGAGGTCGTCGGGGGTCGCCGGAGGTCGTCCAGATACAGCTGGAGGCCCAGTCACCACTGAAAAAAGGACATAAACATTCACATGCGCTATCTCCATGCCAGATCCAAGACCACCCCAACCTCTGTCGTCGAGCTACAGTACGTGGGCGACGCCTGCGTCTGCGCACATACAGAGGCTGAACTCAAGGACATAGTCGATGTATTTACTGAGGTGTACGAAAGCATAAGCTTTACGCGAAACATTCGTAAGACAAAGATCCTCCACCAGCCTGTCCTCGCCGCACAGCACTGCTCCCCAGTCATCAAGATCCACGGCGCATCCCTGGACACCGTGGACCACTTCCCATATCTCGGGAGCCTCCTATCAACAAAAGCAGGCATCGACGACGAGATCCACACCGCCTCAAGTGCGCCAGTGCAACCTTCGGCCACCTGAGGAAAAGAGTGTTTGAAGACCAGGCCCTTAAAACTGCCACCAAGCTCATGGTCTACAGAGCTGTAGTAATACCCGTCCTCCTGTATGGCTCAGAGACATAAACTATGTACAGTAGACACGTCAAGTCACTGGAAAAATATCACCAACGATGTCTCCGCAAGACCCTACAAATCCCTTGGGAGGACAGATGCACCCAACATCAGCGTCCTCGTCCAGGCTAACATCCCCAGCATTGAAGCTCTGCTGGGCAGGCCACATTGTCCGCATGCCAGACACAAGACTCCCAAAGCAAGCGCTCCACTCGGAGCTCCTTCACGGCAAACGAGCCAAAGGTGGGCAGCGGAAGCGTTACAAGGACACCCTCAAAGCCTCCCTGATAAAGTGCGACATCCCCACTGACACCTGGGAGTCCCTGGCGCAAGACTGCCCTAAGTGGAGGAAGTGCATCCGAGAGGGCGCTGAGCACCTCGAGTCTCAACACCAAGAGCATGCAGAAACCAAGCGCAGGCAGCGGAAAGAGCACGCGGCAAACCACCCCTTTCCTCAATTTCTATCTGTCCCACCTGTGACAGAGTCTGTGGATCTCGTATTGGACTGTTCAGCCACCAAAAAACTCACTTCAGGAGTGGAAGCAAGTCTTCCTCGATTCCGAGGGACTGCCTATGATGATTTTTCAGATAGAAAACCATTGAAGGTGTGAATGTCTCTCTTCTGGTGCTCTAATGATATCTGCCATTGTCTGGTGATTTAGATCGATGGCAGATATCCAGTATCATTGTCCCTCATGATGTCTGAAGGTTGGGCTGCAACGTATGAATTAACCCTTTCCTGCCCAGCTCTTTTTGCGGGCTGTAATGCAGTTCTGGATTTTTTAAATTTAATAGTCCAATTTTTACAGTTGAAGGGGAGGAACAGATACTACAGCACAGAGTAGACAAAGATGGTTCACATCCAAATCCAAAGAAACGGCAGTTGTCGTTGGACTACAAATTGGCTAATTTTCTGATTACTTATCGTAATACTCCTCATACAACTACTGATAGAACACCAGCAGAGTTGTTTCTCAAACAACAGCCACGAACCAGGTTCTTGTTGTTAAAGCCAAACTTGGCACAGTCCATAGAAGAGAAACAATTAAGACAGAAAGAGAATCATGATAGGAGGTAGAGTAAGAGAGAGAAGTGTGAAATTGAATCAGAAGGTTAGAGTGAAGAACCATCACCATAAATGGTTAAAGTGGTTACCAGGAAAAATAGTTAAGATATGTGGTCCTCGCACATATTTGGTCAAGATGTTTGATTATGGACAGGTTAGGTTTGTTCACATTGATTATATTTTACCTATAGATGTGGAAGGAGTTGAAAGTTGGAATGATTCTATTATTTCTGATGAGTCAGATAGTCTTGTTACAAGTAGAGTACCAGTAGCAAATCCGACATCAGAAGTACTAGAAACAAGTCCAAGTGAAAGTCAGAATTTAATTCAGAGTCCAGGTCAGGCAGACAAACAGTCTGAAGTTGTAGAGAGTGAAAATATAAATGAAAGTTTGCCCTTGGAGGAAAACTCTTCTCAGGCTCAGCCTAGAATGAGTTTAAGTTCAACACTATGTTTGGGAAGTTCTGTGCGAGAGCAAAGGTATCCTCTTCGAAACAGAAAACCAGTGGTTAAGTTTGATTTGTAAATATGGCAAAATAAGTCCATGGGGCTGAAATTAGTGAAGGCCAAGGGCTGCCCAAGTGCCGAGATACCTGATGGTACTTTGGGCGGGAGTTTCGACAAAAAGGTCCTTGAAAGGGCGCCCGGCATTAAAAGAGGGATTTACGCCATCAATCTGGGCAGCAGCGGGCGGGAGCTCCCAATCTCGGCGGCAAGGCTCTTGCCACCCAAGTGGTGCTGAGGATGGAGTCGGGCCCAGGGAGGGTCAAAGAGCTGAAAAAAAAAAATCAATGCAAAAAAAAAACGGAATAGCTTCAGGGGACCCCAATCAGGTAAGTCGCTATAAGAAAATTTTCATTTAAATGTTCACTAACCTTTTTTTGCAGGTCTTCATACCTACCGTTAAGGATAGACCAACCCCCATGCGGTGGTCCGTCCCACTTCTGGTGTCGACTCTCGCCCGCACCAATCTGGCATCTCAGCAGGCAGGAGGTCACTTGCGCCACTTGGCCGTCCGGTGACATCAGCGGGTGGTTCCCGGCGGTTCTCCCCTCCCGCCCGCTCCAGCCCAAGTGCAAACTGGCACAGGGCGGAACCCGAAGAGGAATGTCGACGTATCTCGGCGGCAGTCGGCGGTAAGGCCATCGATTTTGGCCCCCATATCTTTTGTTATGTACAGGTAGAGTATCCAAAATCTGGAAATCTTGGGACTGAGGCTGTTCCGCATTTGGGGTATTTCCGGATTTCTGAATGTCTTTCTGACGTCCCGAATCCAGAAATGCCTGGGCCGAGGTTGATAGGTGGGGGGGCCCGGCAGCAGAGCGGGGTCTGAGGTAGGTGGAGGGGTGCCTGGCGGTGGAATGGTGGGGGGTGGGGTTCGGCGGTTCCAAGTCAGGCAGTGGAGTCGGGGGGGGTCAGCGTTAGGGTGGTGGCAGCTGAGGTGGCAGCAGCAGAGTGTGAGGGGGGGGGTGTCGACGGCGGAGCGAGAGGGTCGGCGAAGGCGGAGCGTGGGTTGTTGCCGGTTCCGGGTCAGGGGTCGCAGTTCTGGGTCAAGGGTCGGTGGCGGAGCGGAGGAGGGGTGGGGGGAGGGTGCGGGTGGGGTGGTGGTGGCGGTGGAGTGGGGGGGTGGCGCCGGTTCCAGGTCAGGGGTCAGCGGTTCTGGGTCAGGGGTCGGCGGCCGGGAAAAACCTGCGTTGAAGACCTGCAAAAAAGGTAAGTTAACGTTTAATTTTTAAATTATTTTTCAGCGGTTAATTCAGTTTTTTAAAAATTCTGGATTCCGGAACATTCCGAATTTCGGAACTCCGGATGTTGGACGCTCAACCTGTATAACCATGCAAGTTATGTATGATGATTACTTGTTATGATTACTTCTTCATTAAGGAGGGAGGAGTGTAATATAGAGCTCCATCTGGTGGACTACTGCTCCAACTAGTGGAATACTGTGGTAATGCAACTGCTAATGTTTACATAATAAAAGCATCAGGTGACTAGGTCACCTGACAAGTTCCCGTGGAACCATCTTGTAAGTGTGTGTTATGATGTTGTAAAGAAAATATCACATTAGCTTTGATGTGTTCGTCCATGGAAAGAAGGGCTACCTGCATGGAGCATCAAATGTGGCAGTTAGTCGGTCAGCACCCCACTGATGTGCAGCGATATGCTCTCCAGCTCGTTGCGAGCAGGGAAATATGGGTGGTCCATGAGAGGGATGATGGCGAAGGAGGATATAGAAGTGGGAGCTCTGCTCAAAGTGCTTCCACTTCTCACCCGTTGTCCCCCTTCTGTCAGTGCCCCACAAGCTGCCTTGTGTCCCGATGGCTGAGTCTCCATAGGTGCAGATGGAGCAGACTTGGACAGGGCCCTCACCTGCTCCAAAACCTAGTGAATGTTGACCAAGAGCATCTGAGCAGTCAGAGCAGCGATCTGAGCAGCCTGTCTCTACCTCTGTTGACATCACATGGGTTGCACATCATAGGAAGAGGAAGTTGAAAGACTAGTAGTTGCACAAGGGTATGCACATGGTTGTGTTCGACATGTCATAATGTAATGAGAAGTTAATGTCTTAGTTTTGATCCACATATAAAAAAATGTTTGCATCACTTTCCAGTCTTGCTTGCAGCCTGACAACTGGCCTGCTCAGTTCTGATGAATGGTAAGACAAGATTTAAATCTGAACAATGGGTGTCTGTGAATGAGGATGATTTTTTGATTGCAGGATTGCTTTGTCATAAATCACAGAATCATAGAATCACAGCACGGGAGGAGGCCATTTCGGTCCATTGTGTCTGTGCCAGCCAACAAAGAGCTATCCAGCCTAATCCCACTTTCTAGCTCTTGGTCCGTAGCCCTGTAGGTTATGGCACTTCAAGTGCTTTGTGCTGGGGGAGCAGTGGCGGGGTGCAACTATGTTCAACATGTTGCTGCCGATGGGTATAGTGGTGCAACTAGCTAAATCTTGCCATGACAAGTCCATCTCGGGCATCCTGGTCAGCAATGTGCGCCACTGTTGGTGCTGTTCATGCTGGTGCTAGTCTTGATCCTCACCTGATGTATGACAGATTTAAAGTGGAGTTCAGATGCACAAACTTTCTAAGTCGCGAGTGACCTCCAATGTAGTGCAATTCACGTCCAAAGTAGTAGAAACCACCTCTAAAGTTGTAGAAATGACCAGCAAAGTACTGAAAGCAAACACTCAGAACAAGTGCTGTGAGCAAAAGCCTTTCACTTAGGCAAGGAAGCAGGTGTGAGTTCTCAGTACTTATGATATTTTTTGTCTGTCATTTGTTCAGCCCCCTCAATTGCCGCTGTGCTCTCGCCTTGTTTTCATTGGCGCGGTCCAGGAAGCCCGGGAAACTGTGGACCCACAGCAGAAGTTGAAAACCCCTGTTAAAAAACTTGTTCACTAACTCTTAACTATCTGTTATTTGTTTTCAATTGCTGCTGCTGAAGGCCTCATCCATGCCTTTGTTACCTCTAGATTTGACTATTCCAACGCATTCCTAGCTGGCCTCCCACATTCTACTCTATGTAAACTAGAGCTAATCCAAAACCCGGCTGCCCGTGTCCTAACTCGCACCAAGTCCCACTCACCCATCACCCCTGTGTTCGCTGACCTACATTGGCGTCCAATTAAGCAACGCCTCAATTTCAAAATTCTCATCCTTATTTTCAAATTCCTCCATGGCCTCGCCCCTCCCTATCTCTGTAATCTCCTCCAGCCCCACAACCCCCCGAGATGTCTGCGCTCCTCTAATTTTTCCCTCTTGAGCATCCCTGATTATAATCGCTCAACCATTGGTAGCCGTGCCTTCTGTTGCCTGGGCTCCGAGCTCTGGAATTCCCTGCCTAAACCTCTCTACCTCTCTTTAAGACACTCCTTAAAACCTACCTTTTTGACCAAGCTTTTGGTTACCTGCATTACTTATTCGGCTCGGTGTCAAAATGTTTATCTCATAATACTCCTGTGGGACATTTCACTACCTTAAAAGCGCTATATAAATACAAGTTGTTGTTGTTTCTCGCATGTTGCCGACGTGTTCCAGTGAAATGGGGAAATTGGCGGGTTGGAGCCTGCTTACTGACGTGCTGTCAGTTTCAGTACATTTTACTACCCACCCGCTCCCAAACACAGTCATTCTTTGATGTTAATATTCCCCCCTCAGTTGCAAGAGGTTGGTGCATTGAGGGTTATCCTACTTTACACATCAGGGCAGCAATACACCATTCCTGCATGGTAACAAGGCTCAACGTGTACATTACCTGCAGGACTTGGGAACAGATGCAAATGAACAGAAGCACACTGGAAACTGGTAAGGATAGACTTCTCAAACATATCATATGTTGTGTGAAGTGCCCAAAGATCGCATGCCACAAAGTGAGCCTGTTCCACATGTACTCCACATAATTGTCAAACATCACACAACTTTATAGCTTTTCTTTGTATCTTATGCATTACCATGCCGCTGGAGGCCACATCAAGATGCAGTGAGTGATAGCAAACCTTGCCACACTCAAATCATTTAAAAATAATCTAGCTGCGTGATACAAAATCACTTACTGGCACCCAAGCTGACATGAAGGTTGTGCACATGTTTGAGGAATTGAGCATGTTCTGCTTCAACTTCCAACCTTTGGAAAGAGGTGACATGATAGGTCCAAGTCAGCATGGATTTGTGAAAGGGAAATCATGCTTGACAAATCTTCTGGAATTTTTTGAGGATGTTTCCAGTAGAGTGGACAAGGGGGAACCAGTTGATGTGGTGTATTTGGACTTTCAGAAGGCTTTCGACAAGGTCCCACACAAGAGATTAATGTGCAAAGTTAAAGCACATGGGGTTGGGGGTAGTGTGCTGACGTGGATTGAGAACTGGTTGGCAGACTGGAAGCAAAGAGTAGGAGTAAATGGGTACTTTTCAGAATGGCAGGCAGTGACTAGTGGGGTACCGCAAGGTTCTGTGCTGGGGCCCCAGCTGTTTACATTGTACACTATTGATTTAGACGAGGGGATTAAATGTAGTATCTCCAAATTTGCGGATGACACTATAGGTGGGAGTGTGAGCTGCGAGGAGGATGCTATGAGGCTGCAGAGTGACTTGTATAGGTTAGGTGAGTGGGCAAATGCATGGCAGATGAAGTATAATGTGGATAAATGTGAGGTTATCCACTTTGGTGGTAAAAACAGAGAGACAGACTATTATCTGAACGGTGACAGATTAGGAAAAGGGGAGGTGCAACGAGACCTGGGTGTCTTGGTACATCAGTCATTGAAGGTTGGCATGCAGGTACAGCAGGCGGTTAAGAAAGCAAATGGCATGTTGGCCTTCATAGCGAGGGGATTTGAGTACAGGGGCAGGGAGGTGTTGCTACAGTTGTACAGGGCCTTGGTGAGGCCACACCTGGAGTATTGTGTACAGTTTTGGTCTCCTAACTTGAGGAAGGATATTCTTGCTATTGAGGGAGTGCAGCGAAGGTTCACCAGACTGATTCCTGGGATGACTGGACTGACATATCAAATAAGACTGGATCAACTGGGCTTGTATTCACTGGAGTTCAGAAGAATGAGAGGGGATCTCATAGAAACCTTTAAAATTCTGATGGGTTTAGACAGGTTAGATGCAGGAAGAATGTTCCCAATGTTGGGGAAGTCCAGAACCAGGGGTCACAGTCTAAGGATAAGAGATAAGCCATTTAGGACCGAGATGAGGAGAAACTTCTTCACCCAGAGAGTGATGAACCTGTGGAATTCTCTACCACAGAAAGATGTTGAGGCCAATTCACTAAATATATTCAAGAAGGAGTTAGATGTAGTCCTTACTATTAGGGGGATCAAGGGGTATGGCGAGAAAGCAGGAATGGGGTACTGAAGTTGCATGTTCAGCCATGAACTCATTGAATGGCGGTGCAGGCATGAAGGGCCGAATGGCTGACTCCTGCACCTATTTTCTATGTTTCTATGTTTCTATGTTTCAAGATGGCATTTCTGCCCATACAAGATGACACCTTAGTGGCACAATCCGAACCTGAGAAAGGCTTCTCTGATCGTAAATCTGTGCTGACATGCAAGGGGTCAGTTTGGATTTGTGGACCGGTCTGTTTAGGTAACGGTTAAGTACAGGCAGACTCCTTGAAGGTAAGAGGAATTCCACAAGAAATGCCCATCCTATCAGTGGGAGCTATTGCAAAACACATAAACTCCCCTGACTGGTATTTGTTGAAAAGTAAATACATTTATTTCAAAGTAAAAGGAAAAATGTAAAATAAACGGCTATACTCCCAAATAATGTAAAATAAATGGCAATACTCCCAAATAATGTAAAATAAATGGCAATACTACCAAATGAATTCAACAAATGCCAAACATAAAGGCAAAAGAAAAATACATGCACACCAGGGAGATACAGCTTTCGGTAAACCAAGATGTCACATCCACTAGCTGTGTACCTGCTCAGAGGTGGTACTGTGTGCCTGCTCAGAGGTGGTACTGTTTGCCTGTTCAGAGGTGGTACTGTGTGTCTGCTCAGAGGTGGTACTGTGTGCCTGCTCAGAGGTGGTACTGTGTGCCTGCTCAGAGGTGGTACTGTGTGTCTGCTCAGAGGTGGTACTGTGTGCCTGCTCAGAGGTGGTACTGTGTACCTGCTCAGAGGTGGTACTGTGTGCCTGCTCAGAGGTGGTACTGTGTGCCTGCTCAGAGGTGGTACTGTGTGTCTGCATGCACGGCAATTACATTATGTTGTAATGGCCGAACCAACTGCCGCCATTGCTGGGCCGACTCAAAAGTTGGCCGGCGGCCGCCATTATAGCACTTCCCCTTTAAGTGCAGCCGGGGTGCCACAGCTACCGCAGCCTCTCGCACCGAGAAGTTGTCAGTGGCATCGCCCCACACAGACCTCGCTCCCGCGGGGCAATTTCCTCCACGGGGCGCAATGGGTCGGCACGGGGCGATAAGGCGTTGGCGCACACGGCGATTATGTCATTGCCAGGGCGCAGCGCAAACCTCTTTTTGCCCACCGAACCCCGGGAATAATTCCGGTGCAGTGCCTGAGCGAAAACCCTTTAGCACACCCTTATTGCCAGCCTCCGCCACCAACTGGCCCTGTGCAAAGAGGCAATTTCGGCCCCTCAGCTTCTGCCTCTGGTTTTATAGCACCCTGCAACCAACACATTCTTTGAACTCTTCTTCTTAGGCAGTCCCTCGGAGTTGAGGATGATTTGCTTCCACACTAAAAATGAGTTCTCAGGTGACTGATGAGTCCAATGCGGGACCTACAATCACTGTCACAGGTGGGGCAGATAGTGGTTGAAGGAAAGGGTGGGTGGAGTGCCTGGGTTGCAGCGCGCTCCTTCCGCTGTCGATGCTTGGTTTCAGCTTGCTGTCGGCGTAGAGACTCATGGTGCTCAGCGCCCTCCCGGGTGCTTTTCCTCCACCTTGAGCGATCTTGGGTCAGGGATTCCCAGGTGTCAGTGGGGATGTTGCACTTTTTCAAGGAGGCTTTGAAAGTGTCCTTGAAGCGTTTCCTCTGCCCACCTGGGGCTCGCTTGCTGTGTTGAAGCTCCAAGTAGAGCGCTTGTTTTGGGAGTCTCGTGTCAGGCATGTGGACGATATGGCCTGTCCTACGAAGCTGGTCGAGCGTGGTCAATGCTTCGATGCTGGGGATGTTGGCCTGAATGAGAATACTGACGTAGGTGCGCCTATCCTGCCAATGCATTGCAAGATCTTGTGGAGGCAGCATTGGTGGAACTTCTCCAGTGTTTTGAGGTGCCTGCTGTACATAGTCCATGTCTCTGAGCCAGATAGGTGGGCGGGTATCACTACTGCTCTGTAGACCATGAGCTTGGTGTCGGCTTTGAGGTCCTGGTCTTCAAACACTCCCTTCCTCAAGCGACTGAAGGCTGCACTGGCACACTGAAGGCGGTGTTGGACCTCGTCGTCGATGTCTGCCCTTGTTGACAGCAGGCTCCTGACAAATTGGAAATGGTCCACGTTGTCCAAGGCCTCGTCGTGGATTTTGATAACCGGGGGGCAGTGCTGTGTTGCAGGGGCAGGTTAGTAGACCTTTGTTTTATGGATGTTTAGTGTAAGGCCCATGCTCTCGTACGCCTCAGTGAAGGTGTTGACGATGGCTTGGAGTTCGGCTTCCGAGTGTGCGTAGACGCAATGCTGCTGGCATACTGAAATGGAAAATTTCCTCTATTGTGTCCAGTTTTGGATACACAAATTTGGGATGGTTGTCAATGCTATGGGGTGGCTAAGAAAAGATTCACTGAGATTATACCATGGTAAGAAACTTTTGTTATGAGGATAGACTAGAGAAACTGGGGCCTTTCTCACAAGAGCAAAAAATGTTAAGAGAAGAGCTAACAGAGGTGTTCAAAATTATAAAGGGTTTTGATAAGACAAATTTAGTATAGGGGAGAAATTGGCCTCCTTTGTGCCTCATATTAGTGCTTCTGGGGTGCTAACGGGGCGCTATTGGTTCTGTGACTGGGCGCTGCGAGAGTACCGATGCCCGCGAACTTGCCTTGGAGGTTTGCGGCGGTGGTAACCCCTAACGTCATGATCTGCAGCGCCACGGAGATCGTGACTTCATCCGGCTGCACAGCGCTCTAGTAGCATGCTGGATGGGAACTTTAGGTCATAGAAACATGGAAAAGAGATGCAGGAGTAGGCCATTTGGCCCTTTGAGCCTGCACCATTCAATATGATCATGCCCGCTGCAGCATTGCCAGGTGTCAACATGGCAGCTGCAGGAGGCATTGTAAGGGAGACCAGATGCTTTGGGAGTGGTATTTAAAGGTAAATGCCGCTTGGGTAAGTTAAAAATTTGTTTTGATGCCTTAGGTATTTTTTTTCCATTTTTGCCGTGCCACGATTGGTCAGCCTTGCACTCTGTTCGAGTGCTTGGGGCTGATTGTCGTGGATCGCGGCTGCTGTCGGCAAGGAGGGAAATCGTTTCAATGCAGAGCCTGCAGCAATGGCCCTTTTATTTAAGGGGGGGAAGGAGCCTCCAATCCCAGCAGCACTGTACTGGACATTGTACAGCGCTGTAACGCTACTGCCCCTCTTGCCAGCTTTAGTGCTCCAAGGGAAGTGTTAGCGCTTGATTTAGCGCTCCACTTCCTTCCTGGAGCATGAAACCAGAAGTTCGCGTCAGCTTCACTTGGCGCTCCCGCCAAAGTTATCGCCCGAAACGGGACACTACGCAATTTCTAGCCCTGTATCTATTGATTGGTGGGTTGGTAACTAGATGGCACAAATTTAAGATTATCACCAAAAGAACGAAAGGAGAAGTTAGGAGAATCCATAGTAAGAGGACCACCAGGATTCACTATTACCCTAGGTAGTTCTTCAAGCACAGGAAAAGCTTACCCACAGAGTATGGCATGCAACTTGGTGTTTAAACCTAGCAATGCCGAAGTTCTTAAAGGGCTATAGCATTCCAGCAATCAGGTAGCTGTGCTGGTAACAGAATAACTCCATAATTATCAAAGTATAGGAAGCCATGTAGCCAATACTCCTCTCTTTGTTGCTGTAGACCTGGAGTTCCTGGTCTAATTGCGGTGTTTAAGATGATTAAAGGATTGATAAAGATAAATTATTTCCTCTGGTGGGAGGGTCCAGAACAAGGGGGGGTCATCACCTTAAAATTAGAGCTCAGCCATTCAGGGGTGATGTCAGGAAGCAATTCGTCACACAAAGGGTAGAGGAAATCTGGGACTCTCTTCCCGCAAAAAACTGTTGTGGCTAGGTCAATTGAAAATTTCAAAACAGAAGCTGATAGATTTTTGTTAGGCAAGGGTATTAAGGGTTATGGAACGAGGGCGGGTAGATGGAGTTAAAATACAAATTAGCCATGATATAAGTAAGTGGCGGAACGGGCACGAGGGGCAGAATGACCTACTCCGGTTCCTATGTTCGTATACGACAGCAAGTGCAGTAAAATATTGGCCCTATTTGGGGCTGAAGGCCATCCTCCGTTAAATAAACAGAAGTCAATGCAGTCACCCAGCCCCTTCATACTTTGTTGCAACTAAAGCTTAAGTTTGCTGGTGTGACTCCCATCCACTCTGGATGGGGCGGGGGTAACATTTGAAGCACTGTATACAACCATTGCTCTTTTGCATACACTCTTTCTTGTGTCAAAGCTGCATGGCAAACCTTTCTTGACAATGGAGGTGGCCCAGCAAAGAAACCAAAGCATCCAGGCTGAGGTACTCCTCATTTGGAGGCTTCTCAGTGGGGTCAGGAGCCATGCATGCAGGGGATAACCATGTTCTTCAAAAAAGCATTGCCACTGTTTTTTCTTATTCAAATAATGTGGGTACTATGGAATGCCACTCAGTGAAGGCATCATTGCTGCTTCCTGGGTAACAGCCACTGTGATTGATGACAAAGTCTCTGGTCAAATACCATCTGAAAATGAACTGAGTGCAAGCCCATTCTCTTCATGAATAAATACTGTGACAACAAGAGCAGGTCAGAAGCTGAGTATTCTGCGGTGAGTGTCTCACCTCCTGACTCCCAAAGCCTTTCCACCATCTACAAGGCACAAGTCAGGAGTGTGATGGAATATTCTCCACTTGCCTGGATGATTGCAGATCCAACAACACAAGCAGCTCGACATCATCCAGGACAAAGCAGCCCGCTTGATTGGCACCCATCCAGCACCTTAAATATTCACTCCCTCCACCACTGCCGCACCGTGTCTGCAGTGTGTACAATCTACAAGATGCACTGTAGCAACTCACCAAGGCTTCTTTGACAGCATCTCCCAAACCCATGACCTCTACCACTTAGATCATCATAGGCAGTCCCTCGAAAACAAGGAAGACTTGCTTCCACACTGAAAGTGAGTTCTCAGATGACTGTACAGTCCAATACGGGAATTACAGTCTGTCACAGATGAGACAGACAGTGGTTGAAGGAATGGGTGGGTGGGGAATCTGGTTTGCCGCGTGCTCTTTCCACCTTCTATGCTTGTTTTCTGCATGCTCTCGGCAACGAGACTCGAGGTGCTCAGCACCCTCCCGGATGCTCTTCCTCCACTTAGGGCGGTCTTTGGCCAGGTGTTCCCAGATGTTGGTGGGGATGTTGCATGTTATCAAGGAGGCTTTGAGGGTGTCCTTGAAATATTTCCTCTGCCCACCTGGCGCTCGCTTGCCATGTAGGCGTTCCGAGTAGAGCGCTTGCTTTGGGAGTCTTGTGTTGGGCATGCGGACAAGGGCAGCAAGTGCATGGGAACACCATCACCTGAAAGTTTCCCTCCAAGTCACACACCCAGCCTGACTTGTAAGTATATCGCCATTGCTTTATCGTCGCTGGGTCAAAATCCTGGAACACCCTCTCTAAAAGCATTGTGGGAGTACACTCACCATGCCGACTGCAGCGGTTCACGAAGGCGACTCACCACCACCTAGTCAAGGGGAGTTAGAAGTAGGCAATAAGTGCTGGCTTTGCCAGCAATGCCCACATCCCAGGATTGAATCAAAATAAAATGAACACCATGGGGTTTATTTGAAGAGTCTTGATGCCCACATGGATACCATGTGTGACTCCTCGCACAAAAACAAACACACCAATTCTGTGCAAGCTGTGTGTCTTATTCCACAGAAAAAGTGATGAAGGTGTTGCCAATTCCCTGTTGGATGTCTGTACTGTAGACTCCTTGATGTTGCAAATGTTTCCTGGGGTTGGAAGTATGTGGTCGCAAGAAAACTTCAAGTTGTGATAAGTTTTGCTTCTATGGCAATCGTCATCCCTATTCCAGATGTTTTGGGCAGCAGGTGGCACAACTCGGTAACAGTCTCTTGTGAAGCGGAGGCAACAAAGAAATTTCTTCTCTGACTTATCCAGGTACAGCTCCTGGTCTAGTGATACGTGTGACCAAAACATTGCTGACGATACAAAATTAGGTGGGAAAGTAAGCTGTGAGGCGGCTGCATAGCGACTGCAAATGAATATAGACAGGTTAAGTGAGCGGGCAAGCACATGGCAGATGGAATATAATGTGGAGAAGTGTAAAGTTATCCACTTTAGTAGGAAAAATTGAAAAGCAGAATATTTTTTAAAAGGTGAGAGACTGATTCCTGGGATGAGGAGATTGTCCTTTGAGGAGAGATTGAGTAGACTAGGCCTATATTCCCTAGAGTTTAGAAGAATGAGACGCGATCTCATTGAAACATAAAATTCTTAAGGCGTGTTGTCCAAAACTCACTGTAGGTTTGTAGACAGTTTACTCGGTGGGTATTTCGGGCTCAATTTTGGCTGAGCCCGTTTTTCAGCGTACTTACCCGAGTTGCGCCGCTTAAGTACGTCCGGAGATGCTCCGGGAAAAAATGTTCCAACTTTGGCCGCTGTCTGGTCTCTTCACTGCAGCCGTGCAGCGTGGCCAGTCGCCTCGGGAGGTGGAGCCTGTGTTCTGTGCTGGAAAATGTGCCGGGACATCTGCACATGCGCAGTGGAGAATAGTGATGGGCACGTATGCGCAGTAGCGCTGCGCGTTGGTAATCGTCCATTTGCAAGTTGATGCGATTGTAAACGGAGTTTCCATTGCACTTTCAGTGAAGTTACATGTGCGAAGCGGGAGCAGCTCCAAGGTAACTCCTGCCTTACAGCTCTTTATAAAAGTCTTTTTCTTGAAGTTTCAATTGAAATGTTTGTTACTTAAGGCTCAAGTTCATCAACGTCAAAAGAGCAATACCACAGTTTGTGTCTTAAAACATCTTGCCATATTCTTTGCCATGTTTATGGGAATGTACAATGTCAAAATCTTTATAAAAGTCTTTTTCTTTAATTTACAATTAAATCAATGGAGTGTGTTTAAGTGCTTCCTATTTTTACTTCCAATGTGCATTTGTCCCCATTGAACCCCTGATCACCCACCCTATCCCTGCCATATTTCAACCTTGCTTCCTTTTGTACTCTGCTGCCAGCCAGTTCAATCGCTCTCACCCCTAGCCCAGACCGAGTGGCCTCCCTGTTCGTTCTCCCGCCCCTAGCCCTGGTCGAGTGGCCTCCTGGTGTGATTTCTGAGTTCTCCTGCCTGCCGGTGAGTTCTCCCACCCCTAGCCCTGGCCGAGTGGCCTCCCGGTCCACTCCCCCGCCCCTAGCTCAGCCCAAGTGGCCTCCCGTACCGGCCCGTTGCCTTCCTGGGCTGAGTGCAGAAAGGTGAATTTCAGTTTGATGCGGAAGGTAGGACTTTAATTTTTTATTTCTTCTTATTTTAATTGTGCGAAGGAAGGATGGTTTTGCAAGTCTGTTCCCCAAGGCTTGGTTGGTTCAGGTCCTCTCCACTTCCTGCCCCTATCCCAGGCCGAATGGCCTCCGATGTACTTACTTGCGCCGATTTCTTTAACTCTCCGCAAGGGTTTTCTCAAGTGACCACATACGCTGGCCTAAGTAGAAACGGAGTAACTATTTGCTGGCCAAAGTTGCCTAAATGGCCAGAACTGTCTCGGTGGCTGGTAACGCCCTCTTTTGAGAAAAAAAAATTCACCTAAAAAGAACGTAACTAAGTGAGTTACGCTGGTGCAAATTGATTGGGGAAAGTGGGGATTTTTAAGTTAGGCCAGAAAAAGTAGCCTACTCCAAAAAAAACAGAGCAACTCGTGGGGAAGATTGAGCCCTTAGTCAGTGCAGTCGCAACAATTTGGTGGGACTTCAAGTATTGAAAGAAAGTCGTCGACAAACGTTATGTCTAAGCCAGATAAACTTTATTTCCCAAAGTAGAATTTGTGGTGTATGCAGCACTCAAATCACTGACTCCACACAGTCTGGTGTTGTAGTAACTGCTGTGACCTTGGTCCTTTATTGTGTAACTCCAGAGTGCCTCTCAGGTGTGGTGGGCAGCCTTTTATACTCTGTCTTGCAGGTACTTTCAGGTCTCCCACCACAGCGCCCTCTGTGGCGCACCATTGTACTTATACATTTAATGTACCTGGACAATACATAACATCTCATTCCCCCCCCCCCAGTTCCAGAAGCCATTGCCGGTGACCTCGGCCTTGTTCGTCCTGGTTGATTTGTGAGTGTGAGTCCTTACTGTGGTGTTTGCAGTCCTTACATGGGTGATGGTAAGCATGGTTGCTTTCCAAGTAGTTGACCTGGGTGATGAAGTGCACAGGCATAACCTCCCAACAGAAAACAGGTATACATAGACAGTACAGAGATGTTATGTCAAAAGGTTGCAGGTACACTGAACAGTTGTTTAATCCCAGCTCCTCTGGGTGAAGTACGGTGGCGGTATACTGCCCCTTTTTGCCCGAGGTAACGGGCTGCGCTAAGACAGGGTATCACAATTAGTGCGTTGCCTCGGTTCTCAGAAAGTGATTGCCTTAGCAGCTCATCTGCAGCTGCTGAACCATTGCATGAATCACATAAATCGAGAATCTCATTGGTCCATTACTCATGTTAGTCATGGATCCATTTACCCTTTTACTGTACCTTATTTTGAACATAGTACCCATTCAGCATCAAAATGTTAACTCTTATCATAACTCACGTCATCATACAAATCACATTGCTCATTTACACTCGCTCTTGCCTTGCAAAAGTTTCTTTGTGGGGCCCGCCACGGTGTAAAACCCTTTTAAGACTCCCGGGTGCGTTTCCATTTTAAGATGCCACCTTGTGGTTCCCACGAGGCTTCCCTTGGGCGCCGCCATTTTAGTTGCTCTGCTTGCCTTTGTCTGCAGAGCCCTGCTGCCACGAGGCTCACCACCATCTTGAGCTCACTGGCATGACGTTTTACTCTCTGGAATAAAAGGAATAAAGAAGAAAGAAGGAAGGAAATCCGATCTTGAATCTGGCAGAAATGGCTCTTTGGATTCGATCAGTCATGGTCCCTGTGAGAGCAGCCTCCGTGATTTCTGCTGTATCCTCCACTCTGGCTCCTGCACCCACCCAAGTAGCTGTCGCGTTCTCCCGAGTCGCACCCGCCGCCGACGTAGCCTCCGCCGCCGCTGCAGCCTCTGCTCCTGCCGCTGTGCCAGCAACTGCCGCCTCTCCTGTAGCCTCCGCTCCTGCCGTTGTCCCAGTAACTGCCGCCTCTCCTGCGGCCGCCGTAGCCGCCACCACCGCCGCCGCTGTCCCGGCCTCCACCGTAGCCACGGCCGCCGCACGACTCTTTCTCCGCGTGGGCCCCCCACCCCCCCAGACTTGTCGGCCATCGATGGACCCCCCGTTCATCGCCCGCAGCGCGTCGCCGGCTCGCACCTCAGCGATCGGCCTGCACTTGAAAAGCTGCTCTTCTAGGGTCTGCTCGTCTGTGTGGGGATTTAGACTGCCGATGAACGGCTTCTTTCTCCTCCAACTCAGTCGGCGCTGCTCTTTAGGAACCCGGGGAACAGCAGTCTGTGGAGGAATGAAGTCTTCCCAGCTCCCATGGATCTTCCCCATCCACCTCCTGCCGAGAAGCGTCGGTCCATCGCCTACAATGACCCACAAAGGTAAACCATGCATCTCGTCCCCGTGAGATATCTGCACATCCGCTTTGTCAAGAACAGGTATCAGTTCCTTGGTGTAGGTACGCAGCTTTGCTGTGACTGGGACCAGCTTGGGTCGTGCAGCTGAGTTGACCCACAGTTTATCAAAAGTTTCCTGACTCATCAATGACGGACCCGATCCAGTGTCCACTTCCATACTCACTGGGACTCCGTTAATCTTGACCTCCATAATCACCGGGACTGAACCGTCAGTACACGTATACAGTCCAAACAAAGCCTCATCTTCTTCTGCCTGCTCCTCACTGGAAAATGGACCCTCTACCATCTTCTCAGCCATATGGTGAGTCAGGTTTCTTTTGCACATATGCTGAATGTGGCCTTTCGTGTGGCAGGCATTGCACATATACTCCGCAAACCTGCACCGGTGAGCCCCATGGCTTCCTCCGCAGCGCCAGCATAGTGCTACTCGATTAGCTCCCCTCGGTGGACTCTGAGTTCCAGGACCCCGAGATTCGTGCTCTCTGCCCTGGACAGAGCCACGTTCTGCAGTTTTATCCGTGCTGGGCGCTATCCTGTGGACAGTGCCTGCCGGGTTCGAGACTGTGTGTATCATTTGCTTGGTACTGCAAGTCGAGGTCATAAATGCCCTGCTGATGGTGATGGCTTGCTTCAGGGTGACTGTAGGTTCAGTGGCTAGCAGCTTGTGGAGGAGACCCTCATGTCCAATCCCCATAACAAAAACGTCTTGCAACACCTCGTCAAGGTGTGTGCCAAAGTCACACGGCGCCGCGAGTCTCCTGAGGTCCGCAGCACATTTGGTGACATCCTGACCCTCAGGTATGCAGTGATGGTAGAAATTGTGCCTGGCTGTGAGGATGCTCTCCTTTGGTTTCAGTTGGTCAAGAATGAGTTCGATCAGCTCCTCATATGACTTGTCCCTGGCGCTCGCGGGTGCCAGCAAATCCCTGACGAGACAGTAAACCTCATCATCACAGCTGGAAAGTAATATCGCCTTACGCTTTTCTCTCAGTGCGTCTGTGCTCCCCGTCAGGTAGTTTGTTGTAAAGTAGTACTCGAGCCTTTCCGTAAAGGTCTCCCAATCATTGCCCACCGTAAACTCCTTTAACGAGCCCAGAGTAGCCATGGTTGCGTGAATCTCGTCCGTGTCCTCGTCGCCAATGTGGTGTATGCAGCACTCAAATCACTGACTCCACACAACCTGGTGTTGTAGTAACTGCTGTGACCTTGGTCCTTTATTGTGTAACTCCAGAGTGCCTCTCAGGTGTGGTGGGCAGCCTTTTATACTCTGTCTTGCAGGTACTTTCAGATCTCCCACCACAGCGCCCTCTGTGGTGCACCATTGTACTTATACATTTAATGTACCTGGACAATACATAACAGAATTAAAGTACAAACAATGTATAAAATAGCACATAAGCCTCACTACTTGTGCTCGTATCGCCTCGTTAACAGAGGTGATCAATCTTCGACACTGGTGTCCTGCTTTAAGCTCCCAGCTTAAGGTCCAGCTTCTCTCGAGAGTGGTTCCTAGGTCCTCGCTGCCTAGGTGGGGTTTCCCTTCCTGGTTTATACTATTCTATAGTCTGTCTCATCTCTTTGATTACACATTTGTCTGCCCTGATGATTAGTTTATTCTTGTTACTGGCGATGCTAAGGAAGGATTGGCTGAACTTCAGTTTCAATTGGTATTTCATTTCTATGTTTAAGGCACCTTAACCTTACTCTCGGGTCTTCCATAGTATGTTGCCATAGCCTGCATATTTCTACATTAGGCTTGACAGGGTATATGCTGGGAAGATGTTTCTCCTAGCTGGGAAGTCTAGAGCTAGGAGTCACAGTCTCAGAATAAGGGGTTGGCCATTTAGGACTAAGATGAGGAGAAATTTCTTCACTCAAATGGATTGTGAATTCTCTGCCTCAGAGGGTTGTGGATGCTCAGTTGTTGAGTATATTCAAGTCAGAGATTAGTAGATTTTTGGATATCAAGGGATATAGGGTTAGTGCAGGAAAGTGGAGTTGAAGTAGAAGATCAGCCATGATCTTATTGAATGGTGGAGCAGGCTCGAAGGGCCGAATGGCCTATTCCTGCTCCTAATTCTTATGTTCTTATGTTCTTATGTAAGGTGTCATTTATTCCTGGATTTATTGGTTCCTCACAAACTCTTCTTCTTCATCATAATTATGTAGCATGTCCAGAACTCATCCTCATTGCCTTGTAAAGTGCCATGTTAAAGGCAGCAGCATGTAAGAGTAATGAAGCCAAGTACTGGCAAGGGAAAAAACGCCGCAAAAATGGAGTACTTCCTAGTGGTCTTAAATGAAGTGCTTCGAAACAGAGTGCTAAAGTCGGGAATTTGGAGAGAGTTGAACTCTCTGGTAAGTACAGGGTGAGTCTGGGTGAGTATTAGCTGTAAAAAGTGGAATTTAGTTTAACATTTTGAATTTAACTTAGAATTTTAAAAACTGTAGTTAACAGAAACTGCCTGTCAGTGACAGTTAACTGTCAGTCAGCTGTAAGTGTCTGCTTGAATAGTCACTAATTACTGTGAGCAGGATGCTGAGTCAGCAATTATAACTTTGGTTGGCTCCAACGGTATAAGAGTTAACATTATCGGCTGACGTACAGGGTGATCTTAAACAGAGTGCTTCTAAACATAGTGTTAAACTCAGGAATTTGGAGAGTGTGGGAATTTGGAGCAGAGGGGCAAGGAGGTGCTGCTTTTTGTCTCCAATACTTGTAGTGCTTTGTGTTAAAGGTAAATATTTAATTTCATCTGCCTAGCATTTAAACTAAACCTCGGCCATTGCCCTTATCCAACAGGTATGAGGTTCTTGCTGCCTGGTTGGATTAGGGCAAGCTCTGCAGGGTGAAAGAGCAAACTGACCACGGCACTGTAGTACAGGAGGCAATTCAAATGGGGGGAGTGAAAAGGAATGTTGTAGTCTTAGGGGACTATATAGTCAGGGGGGGATAGATACTGCTCTCTGCAGCTGAAACCGGGAGTTCCCGGTGCCAGGGTTAAAGACATCTCCTTGCGGCTCATGGAGAAGAATTTGGAATGGGAGAGCAAGGATCATAGAAACATAGATACATAGAAAATAGGTGCAGGAGTAGGCCATTTGGCCCTTCGAGCCTGCACCACCATTCAATAAGATCATGGCTGATCATTCACCTCAGTACCCCTTTCCTGCTTTCTCTCCATTCCCTTTGATCCTTTTAGCAGTAAGGGCCACGTCTAACTCCCTCTTGAATATATCCAATGAACTGGCATCAACAACTCCCTGTGGTAGAGAATTACACAGGTTAACACTCTCTGAGTGAAGAAGTTTCTCCTCATCTCGGTCCTAAATGGCTTACGCTTTATCCTTAGACTGTGTCCCCTGGTTCTGGACTTCCCCAACATCGGGAACATTCTTCCTGCATCTAACCTGTCCAGTCCCGTCAGAATTTTATATGTTTCTATGAGATCCCCGCTCATCCTTCTAAACTCCAGTGAATAAAGGCCCAGTCGATCCAGTCTCTCCTCATATGTCAGTCCAGCCATCCCTGGAATCAGTCTGGTGAACCTTCGCTGCACTCCCTCAATAGCAAGAATGTCCTTCCTCAGATTAGGAGACCAAAACTGAACACAATATTCCAGGTGTGGCCTCACCAAGGACCTAAGCAACTGCAGTAAGACCTCCCTGCTCCTATACTCAAAACCCCTAGCTATGAAGGCCAACATACCATTTGCCTTCTTCACCACCCGCTGTACCTGCGTGCCAACTTTCAATGACTGATGTACCATGACACCCAGGTCTTGTTGTACCCCCCCTTTTCCTAATCTGCCGCCATTCAGATAATATTCTGCCTTCGTGTTTTTGCCCCCAAAATGGATAACCTCACATTTATCCAGATTATACTGCATCTGCCACGCGGTTGCCCACTCACCTAACCTGTCCAAGTCACCCTGCAGCTGCCAACCTGTTCTCGATCCACATCAGTACATTACCCCCAATACCATGTGGTTTAATTTTGCACACCAATCTCTTGTGTGGGACCTTGTCAAAGGCCTTTTCAAAGTCCAAATACACCACATCCACTAGTTCTCCCTTGTCCACTCTACCAGTTACATCCTCAAAAAATTCTAGAAGATTTGTCAAGCAGGATTTCCCTTTCATAAATCCATGCTGACTTGGACCAAGCCCGTCACTGCTTTCCAAATGTGCTGCTATTTCATCTTTAATAATTGATTCCAACATTTTCCCCACGACTGATGTCAGGCTAACCGATCTATAATTACCTGTTTTTTCTCTCCCTCCTTTTTTTAAAAGTGGTGTTACATTAGCTACCCTCCAGTCCAGAGGAACCGATCCAGAGTCGATGGACTGTTGGAAAATGATCACCAATGCATCCACTATTTCTAGGGTTACTTCCTTAAATAGTCTGGGATGCAGACTATCAGGCCAAGGGAATTTATCGGCCTTCAATCCCATCAATTTCCCCAACACAATTTCCCACCTAATAAGGATTTCCTTCAGTTCCTCCTTCTCACTAGACCCTCGGACCCCTAGTATTTCTGGAAGGTTATTTGTGTCTTCCTTCGTGACAGAACCAAAGTATTTGTTTAATTGGTCCGCCATTTCTTTGTTCCCCATTATAAATTCACCTGAATCTGACTGCAAGGGACCTACGTTTGTTTTCACTAATCTTTTTCTCTTCACATATCTATAGGAGCTTTTGCAGTCAGTTATTATGTTGCCAGCAAGCTTCCTCTCATACTCTATTTCCTCCCTCCTAATTAGACCCTTTTTCCTCCTCTGCTGTATTACAAAATTCTCCCAGTCCTCAGGTTTGGTGCTTTTTCTGTCCAATTTATATGCCTCTTCCTTGGATTTAACACTATCCTTAATTTCCCTTGTTAGCTACGGTTGAGCCACCTTCCCCATTTTATTTTTACTCCAGACAGGGTTGTACAATTGTTGAAGTTCATCAATGTGATCTTTAAATGTTTGCCATTGCCTATCCACCGCCAACCCTTTAAGTATCACTCGACAGTCTATTCTCGCCAATTCACATCCCATACCATTGAAGTTACCTTTCCTTAAGTTCTGGACCCTAGTCTCTGAATAAACTGTGTCACTCTCCATCTCATTAAAGAATTCTACCATATTATGATCACTCTTCCCCAAGGGGCCTCGCACAACAAGATTGCTAATTATTCCTTTCTCATTACACATCACCCAGTCTAGGATGGCCAGCTCTCTAGTTGGTTCCTCGACAACCATCCCTAATACACTCCAGGAAATCTTCCTCCACCGCATTGCTACCAGTTTGGTTAGCTACCAATCAATATAAGATTAAAGTCGCCCATGATAACTGCTGTACCTTTATTGCATGTATCCTTAATTTCTTGTTTGATGCTGTCCCCAACCTCTCTACCTCACTACTACTGTTTGGTGGTCTGTACACAACTCCCACGAGCGTTATCTTGGTCCACATCGGAACCAACGATATAGGTAGAACTAGCAATGAGGTTCTGCTGAGAGAGTTTGAGGAGCTCGGGTCCAAATTAAAAAGCAGAACCTCAAAGGTAAGAATTTCTGGATTGTTACCTGAGCCATGTGCAAATTGACATAGGGACAAGCAGATCAGAGAGTTAAATGCATGGCTCAAAGAGTGATGTGGGAAGAAGGGGTGCATAGGGCACTGGCACCAGTACTGGGGAAAGAGGGAGCTGTTCCGTTGGGATGGTTGCCTATTAAACCTGGCTGGGACCAGTGTCCTGGCGAATTGAATAACTAGGGCTGTAGATAGGGCTTTGAACAAAAAAGGTTGGGGGAAGTGGTCAGGTGAGGTGAAATTTAGATATCTAAAGAGAAAAGTCAAGGCAATGGAGCAGTGTAGCAATTTGGGTAAAGAAAATCAGAGTGTGACAGGAAAGGACACTGAGTTTAATGCTAATAGTGCATCAGTGAATAAGGTGAAAGCAGGGAATAATGGTAAAAAGTTAAAATTAAAGGCTGCTTATCTGAATGCACGAAGCATTCATAACAAGATAAATAAATTAATGGCACAAGTAGAGATAAATGGGTTTGATCTAATAGCCATTACAGAGACGTGGTTGCAAGGTGACCAAGGTTGGGAACTAAATATTCCAGAGTACTTGACATTTTGAAAAGACAGGCAAAATAGAAAAGGAATAAAAACAGAAAATGCTGAAAATCTCAGCGGGCCTCTCCACAGATGCTGCCTGACCCGCTGAGATTTTCAGCATTTTCTGTTTTTATTTCAGATTCCAGCATCCGCAGTATTTTGCTTTAAAAGAGAAAAGGAGGTGGGGTAGCCCTGATAATAAAGGATGACATCAAGACGGTAGTGAGAAAAGATTTTGGCTCGGAAGATCTTGAAGTAGAATCAGTGTGGGAGGAGATATGAAATAACAAGGGGCAGAAAACACTGGTGGGAGTAGTTTATAGGCCCCCAAACAGTAGGAATTCTGCATTAGGATGGAGAATGAAACAGTAAATTCAGAGACCATGGTCCAAAACTTAAAGAAGGGTAACTTTGAAGGTATGAGGCGAGAATTGGCTAGGATAGATTGGCGAATGATACTTAGGGGGTTGACTGTGGATGGGCAATGGCAGACATTTAGAGACCGCATGGATGAAGTACAACAATTGTACATTCCTGTCTGGCGTAAAAATAAAAAGGGGAAGGTGGCTCAACCGTGGCTATCTAGGGAAATCAGGGATAGTATTAAAGCCAAGGAAGTGGCATACAAATTGGCCAGAAATAGCAGCGAACCTGGGGACTGGGAGAAATTTAGAACTCAGCAGAGGAGGACAAAGGGTTTGATTAGGACAGGGAAAATGGAGTACGAGAAGAAGCTTGCAGGGAACATTAAGGCGGATTGCAAAAGTTTCTATAGGTATGTAAAGAGAAAAAGGTTGGTGAAGACAAACGTAGGTCCCCTGCAGTCAGAATCAGGGGAAGTCATAACGGGGAACAAAGAAATGGCGGATCAATTGAACAAGTACTTTGGTTCGGTATTCACTAAGGAGGATACAAACAACCTTCCGGATATAAAAGGGGTCAGAGGGTCTAGTAAGGAAGAGGAACTGAGGGAAATCTTTATTAGTCGGGAAATTGTGTTGGGGAAATTGATGGGATTGAAGGCAGATAAATCCCCAGGGCCTGATGGCCTGCATCCTAGAGTACTTAAGGAGGTGGCCTTGGAAATAGCGGATGCATTGACAGTCATTTTCCAACATTCCATTGACTCTGGATCAGTTCCTATGGAGTGGAGGGTAGCCAATGTAACCCCACTTTTTAAAAAAGGAGGGAGAGAGAAAACAGGGAATTATAGACCGGTCAGCCTGACCTCAGTAGTGGGTAAAATGATGGAATCAATTATTAAGGATGTCATAGCAGTGCATCTGGAAAATGGTGACATGATAGGTCCAAGTCAGCATGGATTTGTGAAAGGGAAATCATGCTTGACAAACCTTCTGGAATTTTTTGAGGATGTTTCCAGTAAAGTGGACAAAGGAGAACCAGTTGATGTGGTATATTTGGACTTTCAGAAGGCTTTCGACAAGGTCCCACACAAGAGATTAATGTGCAAAGTTAAAGCACATGGGATTGGGGGTAGTGTGCTGACGTGGATTGAGAACTGGTTGTCAGACAGGAAGCAAAGAGTAGGAGTAAACGGGTACTTTTCAGAATGGCAGGCAGTGACTAGTGGAGTGCCGCAAGGTTCTGTGCTGGGGCCCCAGCTGTTTACATTGTACATTAATGATTTAGACGAGGGGATTAAATGCAGTATCTCCAAATTTGCGGATGATACTAAGTTGGGTGGCAGTGTGAGCTGCGAGGAGGATGCTATTAGGCTGCAGAGTGACTTGGATAGGTTAGGTGAGTGGGCAAATGCATGGCAGATGAAGTATAATGTGGATAAATGTGAGGTTATCCACTTTGGTGGTAAAAACAGAGAGACAGACTATTATCTGAATGGTGACAGATTAGGAAAAGGGAAGGTGCAACGAGACCTGGGTGTCATGGTACATCAGTCATTGAAGGTTGGCATGCAGGTACAGCAGGCGGTTAAGAAAGCAAATGGCATGTTGGCCTTCATAGCGAGGGGATTTGAATACAGGGGCAGGGAGGTGTTGCTACAGTTGTACAGGGCCTTGGTGAGGCCACACCTGGAGTATTGTGTACAGTTTTGGTCTCCTAACTTGAGGAAGGACATTCTTGCTATTGAGGGAGTGCAGCGAAGGTTCACCAGACTGATTCCCGGGATGGCGGGACTGACCTATCAAGAAAGATTGGATCAATTGGGCTTGTATTCACTGGAGTTCAGAAGAATGAGAGGGGACCTCATAGAAACGTTTAAAATTCTGACGGGTTTAGACAGGTTAGATGCAGAAAGAATGTTCCCAATGTTGGGGAAGTCCAGAACCAGGGGTCACAGTCTGAGGATAAGGGGTAAGCCATTTAGGACCGAGATGAGGAGAAACTTCTTCACCCAGAGAGTGGTGAACCTGTGGAATTCTCTACCACAGAAAGTAGTTGAGGCCAATTCACTAAATATATTCAAAAGGGAGTTAGATGAAGTCCTTACTACTCGGGGGATCAAGGGTTATGGCGAGAAAGCAGGAAGGGGGTACTGAAGTTTCATGTTCAGCCATGAACTCATTGAATGGCGGTGCAGGCTAGAAGGGCTGAATGGCCTGCTCCTGCACCTATTTTCTATGTTTCTATGTTTCTAGCTATACCATAATCAACAAATAATAGGAGCTTGTAACAAAGGTAAAACAATAATCATGGGGGACTTTAATCTTTATATAGACTGGGCAAATCAAATTGGCAAGCTTAGTCTGGAGGATGAGTTCATGGAATGCATTCGAGACAATTTCCTAGAACAATACATCATGGAACCAACCAGGGAATAAGTTATTTTAGATCTTGTATTGTATAAGGGACACGGTTAATTAATAATCTCATAGTAAAGGATCCTCTGGGGAAGAGTGATCATAATATGATAAAATTTCACATTGAGCCTGAGATTGAAATACTTCAGTCGGAAACGAGATTCTTAAACTTAAATAAAGCCAATAGGTATGAGGGAGGAGTTAGCTAAGGTAGATTGGGAAATTAGATTAAAAGGTATGACGGTAGATAAGCAGTGGTAAACGTTTAAAGAAATATTCCAAAATTCTCAGCAAATATACATTTCATTGAAAAATAAAAACTCCATGGGAAAAGCGATGCATTCGTGGTTAACTAAAGAAATTAAGGATAGTATTAAATTAAAAGAAAAGGCTTATAATGTTGCGAAGAATAATAGTAAACCTGATGATTGGGAAAGCTTTAGACACCAGCAAAGGATGACCAAAAGATTGATTAAAAGGAAGAAAATAGAATATGAGTGTAAACTAGCAAGAAAAATAAAAACATATTGTAAGAGCTTCTACAAGTATATAAAAAGGAAGAGAGTAGCAAAAGTAAGCATTGTCCCTTGGAGGCATTGACAGTGAAATTATAATGGGAAATAAGGAAATGGCAGAGACTTTAAACCAGTGGTTCTAACCTTGTTGTGTTCGCGGCACACTTTCGAACACTAGAATTTTTGGCGGCACACTTGAAGGGATTAAAAGATGAACACAGGTTAAAAAAATCAAGTTTCAGAAAATGTAATCACATTTTATTAAGCACAGTATATGAAGATATACAACATTGTACACATGTATGTTATTAATTATTTTTTATTCTGAAAGTACCAATAAAAAAATAAACTATAATAATAATTTCTCACATTAATTATAGATTAATTAGTATTTTAATGTGATACTTGAGCCTGACATTTTTTAGTTATGTCACTAATTTTAGGGTGTATAACCGATAAGGCGACTTTCATTTCTGTGCCCGATCTGTGGTGGATTACATACCGGTAGTTGTATGCCGACAGCATGAGCGCCCATCTTTGGATACAATCAGAGGCATTGGTATTAATCCCTTTGCTCTTAGAGAACAGCGATATGAGCGGCTTGTGGTCAGTTTCAAGCTCAAACTTGAGGCTGTTGTGTATCTGTAAAGCATGCACTCCCATGTTCCGCCACCAGGGAACGCATCCGCTGAAGTCCCAAGGGATTCCAGCATCCCTTGGGAGCACTGTATAGAAGTCGGCCCCTAAAACCTGTTACTCACTCTGGAGTGTCTTAATAAAGACTGAGGTCACTGTTACATTAACCTCCATGTGTGCAGTCTCATCTGTGTTAGGAACACAACAACTGGCGACAAGAACACAAATCCAATGCAAAGATGCAGCAAACTGTGGGCATCCTGGAGAAGTTCTCGGAGGGTGAGGACTGGGAAGCCTATGTCGAACGGTTAGACCAGAACTTTGTAGCCAACGAGCTGGATGGAGAAGGAAGTGCTGCAAAAAGGAGAGCGGTCCTCCTCACGGTCTGCGGGGCACCGACCTACAGCCTCATGAAAAATCTTCTGTCTCCGGTGAAACCCACAGAAAAATCATATGAAGAGCTGTGTGCACTGGTTCGGGAGCATCTTAACTCGAGGGAGAGCGTGCTGATGGCGAGGTATCGGTTCTATACGTACCAGCGATCTGAAGGTCAGGAAGTGGTGAGCTACGTCGCTGAGCTAAGGCGACTTGCAGGACAATGTGAGTTTGATGGCTACCTGGAGCAAATGCTCAGAGACTTTTTTGTACTGGGCATTGGCCACGAGACCATCCTACAAAAACTTTTGACTGTAGAGACACTGACCCTCAGTAAGGCCATTGCGATAGCACAGGCGTTTATGTCCACCAGTGATAACACCAAACAAATCTCTCAGCACACAAGCGCTAGCAATGTTCATAAATGAACTGGAACTGTGTTTGCGAGCAGAAATATACAGGGCAGAACCCACGAGTCTGCAACTGCCAGCAGGCCTCAGGTGACCCAGATGACTCAGAGTCTGCAACAAAGGATGAATGCAAGGTAATTCACACCTTGTTGGCGTTGTGGGGGCTTCCATTCAGCCTATTCATGCAGCTCTGTAAAACCTGCTAATCATCACGTGGCAGAGGAAGATCAGTCCATGGTGGACCAAAGCAATTTCGAGCCCCAGAGAGAGGAGACAGATGCTGAAGTACATGGGGTGCACACACTTTCGACAAAATGTCCACCTATAATGCTGAACGTAAAATTGAATGGCTTACCCATAGCCATGGAACTGGACACTGGCGCTAGACAATCCACCATGAGTAAAAAGATATTCGAGAGAATGTGGTGCAACAAGGCACTCAGACCAGCCCTGAGCCCCATCCACACGAAACTGAGAACGTACACCAAAGAGCTTATCACTTTCCTGGGCAGCGCCATGGTCAAGGTCACCTACGAGGGCACAGTGCACAAACTGTCACTCTGGATTTTCCCGGGCGATGGCCCCACACTGCTTGGAAGGAGCTGGCTGGGAAAAATCCGCTGGAACTGGGATGACACATGTCGATGAAGCCTCATGTACCCAGGTTCTTAACAAATTTCCTTCCATTTTTGAGCCAGGCATTGGAAACTTTTCCGGGGCAAAGGTGTGGATTCACTTAGTCGCAGAGGCACAACCCATTCACCATAAGGCGCGAGCGGTACTTCACATGATGAAGGAGAGAGTGGAAATCGAGCTGGATGGGCTGCAACATGAGGGCATCATCTCCCCAGTGGAATTCAGCGAGTGGGCCAGCCCGATTGTTCCAGTACTCAAAAGTGATGGCACGGTCAGGATTTGCGGCGATTATAAAGTAACTATTAATCGTTTCTCGCTACAGGACCAATACCCGCGACCTAAAGCAGATGACCTATTTGCGATGCTGGCAGGAGACAAGATGTTCACCAAGCTCGACCTGACTTCGGCCTACATGACGCAGGAGCTGGAGGAGTCTTTGAAGGGCCTCACCTGCATCAACACGCACAAGGGACTGTTCATCCACAACAGATGCCCGTTTGGAATTTGGTCGGCTGCAGTGATCTTCCAGCGAAACATGGAGAGCCTACTCAAGTTGGTACCATGTAGGGTGGTTTTTCAGGACGACATATTGGTCATGGGTCGGGACACCGTCAAGCACCGACAAAACCTGGAGGAGGTCCTCCAGCGACTGGATTGCGTAGGGCTGCGGCTGAAGAGGTCGAAATGCGTCTTCATGGCAACAGAGGTGGAGTTTTTGGGGAGAAAGATTGCGGCGGATGGCATTCAGCCCACAGACGCCAAGACAGAGGTTATCAGGAACGTGCCCAGGCCACAGAACGTCACGGAGCTACGGTCGTTCCTGGGACTTCTCAACTATTTTGGTAACTTCCTACCGGGGTTAAGCACCCTCTTAGATCCCCTACATGTGTTATTGTGAGAACTGGGTATGGGGAAAAAAAACAAGTAATTGCTTTTGAGAAAGCCAGAAACATTTTATTCTCCAACAAACTGCTTGTATTGTATAACCCATGTAAAAGACTCGTGCTAGCATGTGATGCATTGTCGTACGGAGTCGGGTATGTATTACAATAAGTTAATGTTGCGGGAAAGTTTCAACCTGTCGCCTATGCTTCCAGGAGCTTGTCTAAAGCTGAGAGGTTCTACAGCATGAATGAGAAAGAGGCATTAGCGTGTGTGTTCGGGGTAAAGAAAATGCATCAGTACCTGTTTGGCCTCAAATACAAGCCCCTCATATCCCTGTTCGCTGAAAACAAGGGGATAAATACGAATGCCTCAGCCAGCATACAAAGGTGGGCACTCGCGCGATCAGCGTATAACTATACCATCCGCCACAGGCCAGGCACCGAGAACTGTGCGGATGCTCTCAGTCGGCTACCATTGCCCACCACGGGGGTGGAAATGGCGCAGCCTGCAGACTTGTTGATGATCATGGAAGCGTTTGAAAATGATAAATCACCTGTCACGGCCCGCCAGATTAGGACTTGGACCAGCCAAGATCCTCTGCTGTCCCTAGTAAAAAACTGTGTACTGCATGGGAGCTGGGCCAGCATCCCTTTTGAAATGCAAGAGCTAATCAAGGCGTTCCATCGGCGAAAGGTCGAGCTGTCCATTCAGGCAGACTGCCTGTTGTGGGGTAACCGTGTAGTGCTACCGAAAAAGGGCAAGGAGACGTTCATCTCGGATCTCCACAGCACACACCCGGGTATAGTAATGATGAAAGCGATAGCCAGATCCCACGTGTGGTGGCCCGGTAGCGAATCTGACTTAGAGTCCTGTGTAGGCAATGCAGCGTGTGTGCTCAGTTGAGCAACGCGCCCAGAGAGGCACCACTAAGTTTGTGGTCCTGGCCCTACAGACCATGGTCAAGGATCCATGTCGACTATGCGAGCCCGTTTCTCGGTAAAATGTTCCTGGTGGTGGTGGATGCTTTTTCAAAATGGATTGAATGTGAAATAATGTCAGGAAGCACCGCCACCGCCACCATTGAAAGCCTGAGGGCCATGTTTGCCACCCACGGCCTGCCTGCCATACTGGTCAGTGACAACGGGCCATGTTTCACCAGTACCGAATTTAAAGAATTCATGACCCGCAATGGGATCAACATGTCACCTCGGCCCTGTTTAAACCAGCCTCCAATGGGCAGGCAGAGCGGGCAGTACAAACAATCAAACAGAGCCTCAAAAGAGTCACAGAAGGCTTACTCCAAACCCGCCTGTCCCGAGTACTGCTCAGCTACCGCACGAGACCCCAGTCGCTCACAGAGGTGCCCCCGGCTGAGCTACTCATGAAAAGGACACTTAAAACCAGACTCTTGCTGGTTCACCCAACCTGCATGATCAGGTAGAGAGCAGGCAGCCGCAACAAAATGTAAATGATGGTCGCGCCACTGTGTCACGGGAAATTGATCTGAATGACCCTGTGTATGTGCTAAACTATGGACATGGTCCCAAGTGGATCGCGGGCACGGTGATAGCTAAAGAAGGAAGTAGGGTGTTTGTCGTCAAACTAGACAATGGACAAATTTGCAGATAGCACCTGGACCAAACAAGGCTGCGGTTCACAGACTGCCCTGAACAACCCACAGCAGACACTACCTATTTCGAGCCCACAACACACACCCAAAGGATCAACGACACCACGCCGGACCAGGAAATCGAACCCATCACGCCCAACAGCCCAGCAAGGCCAGGCTCACCCAGCAGCCCTGCAGGGCCAACAACATGTCAGCCCTTAGAGGGCACAGCCAACACACCAGAGCAGACATTTGTACCGAGGCGGTCCACCAGGGAAAGAAAGGCTCCCAACCGCCTCACCTTGTAAATAGTTTTCACTCTGACTTTGGAGGGGGAGTGATGTTGTGTATCTGTAAAGCATGCACTCCCATGTTCCGCCACCAGGGAGCGCATCCCCTGAAGCCCCAAGGGATCCCAGCATCTCTTGGGAGCACTGTATATAAGCCGGCCCCTAAGGCCTGTTCCTCACTCTGGAGT
This sequence comes from Pristiophorus japonicus, assembly GCF_044704955.1. Taxonomy (NCBI): domain Eukaryota; kingdom Metazoa; phylum Chordata; class Chondrichthyes; family Pristiophoridae; genus Pristiophorus; species Pristiophorus japonicus. The sequence goes on along the minus strand of NC_091987.1, from coordinate 121,585,540 downwards.
GTATTAATAAAGACTGAGGTCACTGTTACTTTAACCTCCCTGTGTGCAGTCTCATCTGTGTTAGGAACACAACAGAGGCCAAACAAGTACTGGTGCATTTTTTTCACCCCGTAGATGCATGCCAGAGCCTCTTTTTCAATCATGAAAGGGCCTACCCTTTCGACCTTGGACAAACTCCTGGACGGATAAGCGACCGGTTGCAAAATCCCCAATTCATTAGCCTGTTGTAACACATACCCGACCCCGTATGACGACACATCACAAGCTAGTACTAATCATTTACAAGGGTTATCCAAGACAAGCAGTTTGTTCGAACACAACAGATTTCTGGCTTTCTTAAAGGCAGCCTCTTGTGAATTCCCCCATACCCAGTCGTCTCCCTTGCGCAGTAGCGTATGTAGGGGTTCTAGCAGGGTGCTTAACCCAGGTAGGAAATTACCAAAATAGTAAAGCAGTCCCAGGAACGACCACATGTCCATCATGTTCTGCGGTTGCAGCGCATTCTTGATGGCCCCCGTCTCGGTGGGTCTGATGCTGCGATTCTTCTTCCCAAGAACTCAACGTCCTGTGCCAGGAAAACACACTTTGAGCGTTTCAACCTGAGCCCCACGCGATCCAACCGACTAAGAACTTCTTCCAGATTCTTCAAGTGCTCCATGGTGTCCCGACCTGTAACCAGTATGTCGTCCTAGAAAACCACTGTGCAAGGAACTGACTTTAGCAGGCTCCCCATGTTCCGCTGGAAGATAGCGGCGGCCGACCGAATCCCGAATGGGCACTGGTTGTAGATAAACAGACCTTTGTGCGTGTTGATGCAGGTGAGGCCTTTCAAAGACTCCTCTAGCTCCTGCGTCATGTAGGCCGAGGTCAGGTCCAGCTTGGTGAACGTCTTCCCTCCAGCCAGGGTCGCAAATAGGTCATCTGCCTTGGGTAGCGGGTACTGGTCCTGCAGCGAAAAATGGTTAATCATTAATTTATAGTCCCCACAAATTCTAACCATACTGTCCTCCTTAAGTACCGGGAGAATCAGACTGGCCCAGTCATTGAATTCCACCGGCATGATGATGCCTTCACATTGCAGCTCAAGTTCCACTTTTTCACGCATCATGTACGGTACCGCCTGTTCCTTGTGGTGGATGGGGCACGAACCGGGAACCAAATGGATCTGCACTTTCGCCCCCGAGAAGCTTCCAATGCTTGGCTTGAACAACGATGGGAATTTGCTCAGAACCTGGGTACATGAGGCGTCGTCGACGGACGATAGCGCTCGGATGTCGTCCTAGTTCCAGCGGATTTTTCCCAGCCAGCTTCTGCCAAACAACATGGTGTCATCCCCTGGCACAATCCACAGCGGGAGTTCGTTTACTGCTCCATCATAGGAGACTTTGAATTCTGCACTGCCAATTACAGGGATTAGTTCCTTGGTGTAGGTCCTTAGTTTGGTGTGAGTGGGGCTGAGCTTGGGCCTGTGTGCCTTTTTGCCCCACAGCCTGTCAAAGGCCTTTTTACTCATTATGGACTGACTTGCCCCCATGTCAAGTTCCATAGATACTGGAATACCGTTCAATTCAACTTCCAACATTATTGGTGGGCATGTTGTGGTGAATGTGTGTACCCCGTACACTTCTGTCTCCTCAGTACGAGTTTCCAATTCAGCCTGATCCACAGTGGATCGATCTTCCTCTGCAACATGGTGGTTTGCAGGATTTGCAGCTCACCTGCACATTCATTGGAGGTGTCCCATCGTTCTGCAACTATTGCACGCATAGTGCTTAAAGCGGCAACAGGGTGTTAACTGCCTCGCATTAACGATTGATGGTGGACTCTGGGTCAACTGAGATCGGGCCCAGCAGCCGGCATGTACATTCTGCCATGTACACTTCTGCTCGCGACCGACATTTCTTTATGCACAGTACTGGCCGGAACTTCTTTACTCTGCAAAATCTGTTTGATGCTGTTGCTGGTGGATATAAATGCCTGGGCTATCGTTATGGCTTTACTTAGATTCGGAGTTTCTACAGTCAACAGTTTGTGAAGGATTGTCTCATGTCCAATGCCCAGTACAAAATAGTCTCTGAGCATTTGTTCTAGGAATCCCTCAAACTCACAATGTCCTGCGAGGCACCTTAGTTCGGCGACATAGCTCGTCACTTCCTGGCCCTCCGATCGTTGACACGTGTAGAACCGATATCTCGCCATCAAAACACTTTCCTTAGACCAGCGTACACAATTCTTCATAGGATTTCTCTGTTGGTTTTGCCGGGGCCAGGAGATTCTTCATGAGGCCATAGGTTGTTGCCCCACAGACAGTTAGGAGGATCGCCCTTCGTTTGGTAGCATTCTCGTCCCCTTGGCAATGAAGTATTGGTCAAGTCTCTCCACAAAGGCCTCCCAATCGTCCCCTTCTGAGAACTTCTCCAGGATACTGACTATTCTTTGCATTTTCGCGCGGTTGTTCGTTACCTCGTCGCCAATTGGTACACTCATAATACAGGATGAAACTGAGTACTGTGTACAATGAGCAAGTGTGATCTTAGCTCCTTTAATAAAACTCCAGAGTGCAGGTACCTCGTGGGTGGCCTGCTTATATACTGTGCTCCCAAGGGATACTGGGATCTCTTGGGAGTCCAACAGGTGGGCCCTCTGGTGGTCAGGTGTCATGCAGGTTACAAAGGGTTAAATACATAACACAACCCTTTACCACCAATAAATTCGGATCCTGGCTGGTCCAGGTCTTAACTTGGTGAGCCGTGACAGGAGTTCCTTCACCCTCGAAAGCATCCATGATTAACATTAGATCCGCCGGTTGTGGCGTTTCCACCTCCGGTGTGGGCAACGGCAACCGGCTAAAGCAACGGCACAATTCTCTGTGCTAGATCTGTGGCAAATGACATAATCATAGGCAGATAATGTCAGCGCCCACCTTTGGATGCGGTATGAAGTAATGGTATTTGATACCTTTGCTCTCGCAAAACAATGAAATGAGCGGCTTGTGATCAGTCTCTAATTCGAACCTCAGACCGAACAGGTATTGATGCATCTTTTTGACACAGAATACACATGCCAAAGCTTCTTTTTCTACCAAGCTGTAGGCTCTTTCCACTTTAGACAAACTTTGGATGCATACGCGACAGGTTGAAGTTTCTCCGACTCATTAGCTTGTTGGAGTATGCAACCAATTCCATATGATGATGCATCACAGACCAAAACTAACGTTAACATGGGTCATAATGTACCAGCAGCTTGTTCGAGAAAAGCAGATTGGTGGCTTTCTCGAAAACTCTGTCTTGCGATGCGCCCCCCTACCCAGTTGTCGTCTTTTCTCAATAGCATGTGCAGTGGTTCTCGTAAGGTGCTCAATTTAGGTAGGAAGTTACCAAAGTAGTTGATTAGACCCAGGAACGAATGCAGCTCTGTCACATTATGCAGCTTGGGTGCATTCTTGATGGCCTTGGTTTTCGCGTCAGTAGGCCTGATGCCATCAGCGGCGATTTTCCTCCCGAGGAATTCGACCTCCGATGCCATGAAGACACACTTCGAGCATTTCAATCTGAGTCCCGCTCTATCCAAATGCAGTAGAACCTCTTCCAGGTTGTTCAGATGTTCCTTGGAGTCACAACCGGTGATCTGAATGTCATCTTGGAACACGACGGTTCTGGGAATGGACTTCAGTAGACTTTCCATATTCCTCTGGAATATTGCTGCAGCCGAGCGAATTCCAAAAGGGTACCTGTGATAAATAAACAGTCCTTTGTGCGTGTTAATGCACGTAAGTCTCTTCGACGTCTCGACCAACTCCTGTGTCATATAGTCCGACATCAAGTCCAATTTTGTGAATGACTTCCCTCCAGCTAGCGTCGCAAACAAGTCATCAGCCTTCAGTAACGGGTACTGATCTTGTTTCGAATTGATCGTAACCATGTAGTCTCCATAGATTCTGACTGTGCCATCACTTTTCAGCACAGGAACAATAGGGCTGGCCCATTCATTAAATTCAACCGGTGATATGATCCCTTCACGCTGGAGTCTGTCCAGTTCAATTTCGACCTTCTCCCTCATCATATATGGCACTGCCCGAGCTTTATGATGGACGGGTCTTGCATCTGAGTCCACGTGGACCTGCACCTTGGCTCCTGTGAAGTTGCCGATACCCGGTTCGAAAGCGACGGGAACTTGCTCAATACTTGGGCAAGTGTATCTTCCGCCAATGACAATGCCTTTATGTCGTTCCAGTTGCATCTGATTTTCTCCAACCAGCTCCTGCCAAGCAGCGTTGGGCCATTGCCTGGAACAATCCATAACGGTAACTCGTAAGCCACACCGTCATATGATACATTAATTTGTGCACTGCCAATCACCTTTAGCAGTTCTTTGGTGTACGTGCGCAGCTTGGCGTTAACAGGGCTCAGCCTGGGCCTCACAGTCTTAGTATCCCACAGCTTATAAAATGCCCTCTCGTTCATGATCGATTGCCTCGCCCGTGTCCAGTTCCATCAATATCGGTATCCCGTTAAACTTCACATTAATCAAAATGGGTTTACTCTTGGTTATGAAGGAGTACAGTCCATACACTTCCTCCTCTGGCATCTCAGATTGCGTATCCGGATCCGTGCTAGTTTGACTCTCATCCTCCACGTGGTGTGTTGCAGCTCGCTTGTTCATCTGCTGACACTTGCATTGGAGATGCTCCACTCTCAGACAGCCTTTGCAACTATATTGCTTAACTCGGCACTGCTGGTGCCGATGATTTTCCCCACAACGCCAACACGGAGAAGTCGGATACATTCCCGCTGGCGGACTTTGGGCAGCCACAGGTTTCGCGAACGCAGCCAGATAAGCTCTGCCATGTGCCGCTCTGCCGAATGCCGAATCAATCACATTTACAGTACTTGTCAGGTTCCATTCTTCACTGCTATTTGCTTTAGATTCCTGTCCGTCGTCATACATGATTGAGCGATCTGGATGGCCCTTTTTAAATCCAACTCCTCCACCGTCAGAAGTTTGCGCAGGATCACCTCGTGGTTGATACCGATAACAAAAAAGTCCCGCAGCATGTCTTCCAACACCGTCCCGAACTTGCACGTTCCCGCTAGACGTCTCAGGTCGGCAACGAATTCCACCACGCTCTGGCCCTCCGATCGAACGTGTGTATAAAACCTGTATCTCGAGATGATGATGCCTTCGTCTGGCTTGAGGTGCCCTCATACCAATGTACACAGCTCCTCGTATGTTTTCTCTGTTGGACCACTTGGCATGAGTAGATTCTTTATCAGACCATAGATCTTTGAACTGCACACAGTGAGGAACACGGCCCGGCGCTGATCTGCATCGTCGAATCCCTTCATTTTGTTGGCCATGAAGTATTGGTTCAAACGGCTCACAAAGTCTGCCCAATCTTCTCCCTCCACGAATCGCTCTAAAATTCCAATCGTGCTCATTTTGCAAACAAAGGTTCTTGTATTCTCGTCGCCAAATGTGTCCTCGGGGTAACATTTGCTAATGCAGTTCGGGAGTGTTTAAACTAATATGGCAGGGGGATGGGAACCTATGCAGCGAGATAGGGCGAAGTAATATGGAGTGAGAAACAGATGGTAGAAAGGTAAAAAGCAATAGTGGAAGGCCGAGTAAACAAAGGCAAGAAACAAAAAGGGCCACACTACATCATAATTCTAAAAGGACAAAGGGTGTTAAAAAAAACAAGCCTGAAGGCTTTGTGTCTTAATGCAAGGAGTATCCATAATAAGGTGGATGAATTAACTGTGCAAATAGATGTTAACAGAAATGATGTGATTGGGATTACAGAGACGTGGCTCCAGGATGATCAGGGCTGGGAACTCAACATCCATGGGTATTCAACATTCAGGAAGGATAGAATAAAAGGAAAAGGAGGTGGGGTAGCAGTGCTGGTTAAAGAGGAGATTAATGCAATAGGTAGGAAGGACATTAGCTTGGATGATGTGGAATCTATATGGGTAGAGCTGCAGAACACCAAAGGGCAAAAAACATTAGTGGGAGTTGTGTACAGACCTCCAAACAATAGTAGTGATGTTGGGGAGGACATCAAACAGGAAATTAGGGGTGCATGCAATAAAGGTGCAGCAGTTATCATGGGTGACTTGAATATGCATATAGATTGGGCTAACCAAACTGGAAGCAATACGGTGGAGGAGGATTTCCTGGAGTGCATAAGGGATGGTTTTCTCGACCAATATGTTGAGGAACCAACTCGGGGGGAGGAGTAAAGACAAACGTAGGTTTACCCTGCAGTCAGAATCAAGGGAAGTCATAACGGGGAACAAAGAAATGGCAGACCAATTGAACAAGTACTTTGGTTCGGTATTCACTAAGGAGGACACAAACAACCTTCCGGATATAAAAGGGGTCAGAGGGTCTAGTAAGAAGGAGGAACTGAGGGAAATCCTTATTAATCGGGAAATTGTGTTGGGGAAATTGAATGGATTGAAGGCCGATAAATCCCCAAAGCCTGATGGACTGCATCCCAGGGTACTTAAGGAGGTGGCCTTGGAAATAGCGGATGCATTGACAGTCATTTTCCAACATTCCATAGACTCTGGATCAGTTCCTATGGAGTGGAGTGTAGCCAATGTAACCCCATGTTTTAAAAAAGGAGGGAGAGAGAAAACAGGAAATTATAGACCGGTCAACCTGACATCAGTAGTGGGTAAAATGATGGAATCAATTATTAAGGATGTCATAGCAGCGCATTTGGAAAGAGGTGACATGATAGGTCCAAGTCAGCATGGATTTGTGAAAGGGAAATCATGCTTGACAAATTTTCTGGAATTTTTTGAGGATGTTTCCGGTAGAGTGGACAAGGGAGAACCAGATGATGTGATGTATTTGGACTTTCAGAAGGCTTTCGACAAGGTCCCACACAAGAGATTAATGTGCAAAATTAAAACACATGGGATTGGGGGTAGTGTGCTGACGTGGATTGAGAACTAGTTGGCAGACAGGAAGCAAAGAGTAGGAGTAAATGGGTACTTTTCAGAATGGCAGGCAGTGACTAGTGGGGTACCGCAAGGTTCTGTGCTGGGGCCCCAGCTGTTTACATTGTACATTAATGATTTAGATGAGGGGATTAAATGTAGTATCTCCAAATTTGCGGATGACACTAAATTGGGTGGCAGTGTGAGCTGCGAGGAGGATGCTATGAGGCTGCAGAGTGACTTGGATAGGTTGAGTGGGCAAATGCATGACAGATGAAGTATAATGTGGATAAATGTAAGGTTATCCACTTTGGTGGTAAAAACAGAGAGACAGACTATTATTTGAATGGTGTCAGATTAGGAAAAGGGGAGGTGCAACGAGACCTGGGTGTCATGGTACATCAGTCATTAAAGGTTGGCATGCAGGTACAGCAGGCGGTTAAAAAAGCAAATGGCATGTTGGCCTTCATAGTGAGGGGATTTGTTACTACAGTTGTACAGGGCCTTGGTGAGGCCACACCTGGAGTATTGTGTACAGTTTTGGTCTCCTAACTTGAGGAAGGACATTCTTGCTATTGAGGGAGTGCAGCGAAGGTTCACCAGACTGATTCCCGGGATGGTGGGACTGACATATCAAGAAAGACTGGATCAACTGGGCTTGTATTCACTGGAGTTCAGAAGAATGAGAGGGGATCTCATAGAAACGTTTAAAATTCTGACGGGTTTAGACAGGTTAGATGCAGGAAGAATGTTCCCAATGTTGGGGAAGTCCAGAACCAGGGATCACAGTCTAAGGATAAGGTGTAAGCCATTTAGGACCGAGATGAGGAGAAACTTCTTCACCCAGAGAGTGGTGAACCTGTGGAATTCTCTACCACAGAAAGCTGTTGAGGCCAATTCACTAGATATATTCAAAAAGGAGTTAGATGTCGTCCATACTACTTGGGGGATCAAGGGGTATGGTGAGAAAGCAGGAATGGGGTACTGAAGTTGCATGTTCAGCCATGAACTCATTGAATGGCAGTGCAGGCTCGAAGGGCCGAATGGCCTACTCCTGCGCCTATTTTCTATGTTTCTATGTTTCAATGTATGCAATAAAGGTTCAAACTGAGTACTGTTTAACTAAACAATCTTGCTTCTGCTTTATTTAGGCCCAAAGTGCCTGACTCTCAAAATGGCTGGCCTTTTATACCTGAGCAGCACCATGGCCTCCAACAATGACGCCATCTAGTGGCTACAAACAGAATGTACATATATGACACGCTGAAACAAAATGAAACTACTGCAGGCTGAACATCTTTATGACGCATGGTAGTCGTCCTACTGCCTTTCTTCTGACAAGGGGCGGTGGGGTGAGGGTATGGCTTGCAAATTCAACAGAAAAACTTTCTCACTCTCTTTGCACAGGTGATAAAACAAGGTACAGTTGTCATTTATGAATGCTATGATGGTGTTCAATAGTAACCTTCAAAAGGAAATTGAAGAATACTTGAAGGAGAAAAAATGGCAGGGATATGGGGAAAGCGCAGGGGAGTGAGACTAATTGGATTGCTCTTCGAAAGTTCCGCCGCAGACCTACTTCTGTTCTGTGATTTTTGTGATTTTTTTATTTTTTGTTTTTTGGAAAAATATTTTTTGTGTTTCCCCCCCCCTCCCTAGGCTGAACTCGTAGCAGTAATCGGCCTCGGACTAAAGTTGGCGAGGATTACGGTTTCCGCCGCGAATCATCGTGCAATGCTGATTTTTCCTGTCGGGTGGATTTTTTTTTTGAATCTTCCTCCTCGAAATCATAGCAGCGTCCTGGCGGTTCTTTTGATGGCAAACCGGTGGTGGCGGTTTTTCATGAATTTCCAGCCCATGGTCCCTAAACCTCAACCGCAGCAAAGTATCCAAGTTCGTCATTGTGTGCAGCACAACTTTGCCGTCCAAAGCGACAGACCAATGGAACAGCTACAGGATGAAGACACCCACCTGCATTCAGGAGCTTGAAGAGATTTCGCTCTGCAAGCAGCCAAGGGTCATGAGGAAGGCGTTCATGGATGAAACCTTCAGGCAAGAACCTCATGCACTCAATATATTAACAGTTTCTCCACATCTACACCTTCCAGGTTTCTTTTAGTAATTCTTTTGCAATATTTTGTCTCTGCATTAACTGAACAACCACAGATCCCATTCCTTATATTGGCTAAAATCTTGCATTACACTGTCCAAGAAAACTAATGGAAACAGTTGAAATAAATTGCAACCAAATTCATTTCCCACAAATTGCACAGCGCATGTGTTTTGCCCCTGAGGCCACCATCCTCTCCAGTCCTTCCTTCATCAACACTTCTATGGAGGAATCAGTAAACTGTGGTTCTCTGCTAGTCACCTGCTCCATTTTCCTGATTGCCCAGAATTTTCAGCTTCCAAAAACGTATGGTCGTGCTATATACCCCCAAATAGTGAACTCCCAATGACGGGCAGTATTCAGTTGCAAGCTCACTAGAAATATATAGTTAATGGGGGGTTCATAGGATGTGGGGTTGGGGATTGGGGGGCGGGGGGAGGTAGCGGCATACTCTCTGTCAGTGGGTGAAAAAGCCACACTGTTCTATTCATGCCTGCCCCCTAAATATCCACAGTGCGTTAACTCCATCGAGTACAGATCTCCAGACACTTTTCCACCAGTTATTCTGTAGCGACCAATTCATCCTTTTAACAATATTTACAGATCGGAGTATCGGAGACTAACAAAGTACTGGATAATGTCGTTCTTCGTACCATATTGCTTGATTTGACAATTTAGCTCATTCCATGGAAATATCGTCACAGACTCATCTGATAGTTTCTAGATTTCGTGATTTCTCTTTCCTTGCTCCCAGCTCTGGAATTCATAATAAGAAACAAAAGTCCTTTGAACTGTTTTCACTTACGAATTTGATACAAGAAACACCATCATCGTTTTGTTGAGCATATTCTGCAGGTGACAACAATTCAGGATGCCACTGAACCCAAGACAAATTACGTAAATAAATACTTTTCCAGGAGGGCCTGGGTTTCCTCCAACCATTTGTTCTGTATGATATATAAACATATATGTTGCATGTTCATTTGACTTTTAACATACCTGTGATCGAACCATATGACCAAAGGACCGACTTGATAATCTATGAACAAAATCTGCATCAAAATCAGACTTTTCATTTTGAAGTTAGTTTTCCCATTTCCTGCTAAATCTAAAGCACCCCCCAGTGATTGTTGGCTCTGAAGATTTTTGTACTCTTCTGTTCAAAAAATGTCAGTAAATGTGCATGCTGTGCATGCTATCGACTTCAGACATGCCATCCACGACTGGCTCACTCCAGGCTCTGTAGTCTTTCCTGTTCAATTATCTTGCTGGCTGTACTCTCAGAAAATATTAAATGCTTTGCATTTCAGTTTATGGAATGCATCATTCCAAAAATATAGAATGGAATGTTTCTACTGCTCTACATCTTCCACTAGGCCACAAGATTAGAGATATATTTGAAAATAAACTACTTTTAAAAACAACAGTTAGTATCCTGTGGTTATAGCTGTTGACACAGATTGTTCTGCTTTCATGATATTAGGGCACCAGTAATAGCAACAAGTATCAATGTACCTAAAGTAGACCCCAGTAGAGGGTCTTTCAGCGGCTGCTTTTAGCGAATCAAACTTACATTTTGGTGGGAGAAAGAAACATGGTCATGAAAACTTCTACAATATCCTTTTCTCAAACACTCTGGCCTCCAAACACTCTGGAGTTATTTTAGCCAAAGGGTGAAAACAGGCACTAAGTAGGAGCTGTGCGAATTATATGCCTATTTGAAAGACTGGATTTAGCACGCAATTTTGGTTCTAATTGATGACTACCATAATTTGGACTTGCCTGGTTTAGCACTCAAGTGCTGATTTGATGCAATTTTCCTGAAGCAGTATATGCGGGCTCTACACACCCACTTCCACTGAAGGTGTGGAGTGCGCAGGGTGGCACACAGCGGCACGTTTCAGGATGACTCAGGGACTGAGGGAGAGGGTGCACAGGTTCTTTGACGCTGCACTGGAGGTCCTGGTGGAGGAGGTCCAGAGAAAGAGGGATGTCCTGTACTAAAAGCCGAAGGGACACCACCCCACCTCCATGTTCCCCTCTCCTGCGGCAGCTGGTGCTGCTCTGCCTGGCCTCATGTCCTCCTCCCATTCCTCCTGCACCCTAAATGCAGATGCCCATGACCAAGCACTCCCTTTCTCCTGGTGACTCCTATAAGGTGACCAATAAAGTACAGTAGCACAGTACTTAGGCCCCGATATTGGTGGCCTTACCACCCACTGCCGCTTGCTGCCACCGACTGCTGCCGAGTTTTGCTGCCATTTTCGTCTCTTCTCCATTTCCCACTTGGGCTGGAGTGGGCAGGAGGGGAGTACCGTCGGGAACCGCCCGCTGACGTCCTCTGGTGGCCATGTAGCGCAAGTGGCCTCACGCCGGCCGAGATGCCAGATAGGTGCAGGTGGGAGTTGGTGGGAGTCGCCACCAGCAGGGGGAAGGACCGCTGGTGGAGGCTGTTCTAACCTCGATGGTAGGTACGAAGAAGGGAAAAAAAGGTTAGTAAAAATATGTTTCTACATTTTTTTATGGCGACTTACCTGGTTGGGGTCGCCTGAAGGTGTTCAGGTGGTTTTATTTGTATGCTATGATTTTTATTTGCAGGTCTTCCACCCTCCCTGGGCCTGACTCCATCCTTGGCGGCACGTGAGCGGCAAGAACCTTTGCCGCCGAGATTGAGAGCTCCCGCCCGCTGCCGCCCAGATTGATGGCGTAAGCCGTTGTTTGGCCGCCGGGCAGTACTGCCACCTCTTTTAGAGGAATCTTCCTGGCAAAGTACCACCCAGTCTCTCGGTGGCCCTTTTGGACGTCACTTGGGCAGGCCTTGGCTTTGACCGAGTTCGGGCCCTTCGACTTTTTAGGTGCAGTCCTCAGGAGAATTTGCGGATTAAATGCTAGCCACAAAAAGGCCATGCGGCCTCCTTAACGTGCACCAACACGCATTTTAAGTGGCAGTCTGCCCCATATTGAGCCTCCAGGCAGCCGTTCCAAGTGCAGACTTCAACTTCTTCAACACAGTTCACCACTCGCCTGGTTCCATTCTTATCTATCCAGTCATAGCCATAGATTCAGCTGTAATGTCTTTTGTTCCTGCTCCCACACCATTACCTCTTGTGTCCCCCCAAGGATCTAACCTTGGAGTCCTGCTATTTCTCATCTCCATGCTGCCCCTCAGCGACATCATCCGAAAACACAGTGGGGCAGAAATTCACCTCCGCCTGAAATGGAACGCACCTTCTGTTTTTTGAAGTTTTTCTCCGCTTCATGGGTTGCGGTGGAGATGCCGTCAATATTCGGCACCTGGAAGTTTCTTTTGGTTGGGGCGGCTGGGGCGGAAGTGTCCTTGCAGCGGGTCGATCGATCACTTATCAGCACCGCGCTCTCAACATCACTCCCCTTCAGTTAAAGGGGAGAGCCACTGCAAGCTCTGCATATTTTTAAGTTAGGTCCACTGGGCCACCAGGGAGTGTTTTGGCCGGGCCAGTGGCCTGGCACCCAAGCGGCGGTGCTGGGCTGCCTGTTGGTAGCCCGGCCGAACCCGGAACCTAACTGTCGGGCCGGCCTGGCAGTCAGCCGACAATAAAAAATATAATGGCATGGCGACAGCGCCACCTCCCCTTTAAGGGCGGCCGCACCGCCAACAACAAGGACCAACAAGGTGTGCACCGACACAGAAAGCTGTCGGTGGCACCGAACGGCAGCGCCGCCACTCCCGTGGGGTGAATCCGCAAAAGGGATATTTCCCACGGGGCAAATCCTGGAAAGGGTCGTCGCCGGTCAGTAAGGGGTTGGCACGTGCTTGCTACGGGGGGAAAACAGGCAGAGCTGTCTCCTACACCGTTCCTACCCTGATGAAGAGCAATTTGCAAAATGTGGCCACTCTGCGGAGAGTCGGCGGCCAGAGGCCTTGTCGGGAGGAGCAATTTCAGCCCCAGTATCAGTTTTCACATGTACGCTGCGACACCCAGCTCTACCTCACTACCACTTCTCTCAACCCCTCCACAGTCTCTAAATTGTCAGACTGCTTGTCTGACATACAGTACTAGGTGAGCAGAAATTTCCTACAACTAAATATTGGGAAGACCGGCGCCATTGTCCAGGATGTTTACCTGTCGATGTGCTGGCAGCAGGGGAGCCCTGGATACTGCAGTGAACCCAGAAGTTTCGGTGCCGCGCTTGGCAATGCCTTTTTAACGAAGACACTGTATTTGCATCTGACTTCGCAACCAATTATCGCGAGCGGCATCAATATGGGTCCAATGCAGCTCGGATATTTAAAGGAGAACTGCAAAAATGACTGTTGATAGTTGGTGGAGTTTAGACTAACATCGGTAGGATAGACCTTGCTTTGCTGGGAGACAAAAAAACTCAGTCCTAATGTCTGAAAGCTGCTCTTCGATTCAATGCTCCCTGGAACTCCTGCTGCAAGCAGTTAAGGCGTTAGGGAGGCGTTATTCCTTGGTGAAGGGAGAAAGAAGCCAGCCTCAGACATCAAGAAGGCATGGCTGGAGATTGCGGCAGAGGTGGGCAGTGGGAGTGTGGTGGTGGAGTTCTGGATTCAATGCAGGAAGAGATGTCATGAGCTCATGAGGTCAGGAAATGTGAGTACAATGATAGCAGTCTCTTGTTATTAGGAAGGCAAATGTAATGTTGGCCTTTATTGTAAGAGGGATGGAATATAAAAGTAAGGAGGTCCTGCTACAACTGTACAGGGCATTGGTGAGACCACACTGGAGTACTGCGTTCAGTTTTGGTCTCCTTATTTAAGGAGGGATCATCATCATATCATCGTAGGCAGTCCCTCGAAATGAGGATGACTTGCTTCCACGCCAAAAAGGGATGAGTTCACAGGTGTTTCAATGAAGGACCTAATATTCCAGATCCCAAACTACATCTTGAAGGGCGGAAGATGCCTGTGCGTGGATTTTTTTAACGTGTGGTGGCTGTTGCACACCAGCCACCACACAGGCTTGACAGAGCTAGGTCTTGGTCCAGTGGCAAGGATTACCCAAGACGACTGGCGACCTGCTCTGCTGCAAGGACCTAGTGCGCACACACATCGCAGTGTGGGTTGGCCCGTGCTGCCCCTGTGCCCTCACCTCTTCTGGCCCCAAACTCACGCCTCTCCCGGGTCCCAATCACATCGCTCTACATTCTCTCGCCGCTCCTTCGCCCCGACCTTGCCGCTCCTGCTGTACCTGCCCATCACCGACCTGGACCTTGATGAAGTCACTCTCCGCTGCTGTTGCCCTCATGCAAGAACTCGCATTGCTCCTTGAAGTAATATGCCTCCACGATGCTCCCGAGGCCGCTCGCCTCTCCTTTTATGGCCCCGACGTGCCGCTGGTGTTCTCACGCAGGTCGGGGCCTCCAAAGGTCCCTGTAATATACTTGAGTTGGAGGCAGTTCAGAGAAGGCTCATTAGTTTGATTCCTGAGATGAAGGGGTTGTCTTATGAAGAAAGGTTAGGCCTATACTCATTGGAGTTTACAAGAATGAGAGGTGATCTGATTGAAATGTGTAAGATTCTTAGAGAGCTTGACAGGGTAGGTGCATGCAGGATGTTTCCCCTCGTGGGGGGAATCTAGAACTAGGGGGCATAGTTTCAGAATAAGGGGCCGCACAATTAAAATGGAGATGAGGAAGAATTTCTTTTCTCAGAGGCCGTGAATCTTTGGAATTCTCTACCCCAGAGAGCTGTGGAGGCTGGGTCATTGAATATATTTAAGGTGGAGAAAGACAGATTTTTGAATGATAAGGGAGTCAAGGATTATGGGGAGCAGGGAGGGAAGTAGAGTTGAGGCCAAAATCAGATCAGCCATAATCTATTGAATGGCGGAACAGACTCCAATGGCCTACTCCTGCTCCTATTTCTTATGTTCTTATGTTGTTTCCCTCCTTGCAGGAGAAGAGAGCACAGAACACGAGGGAGAGGCAGCGAACCAGAGATGGCCTTCCAGCCAACCCCATGCTGACTGCTGCAGAGGAGGAAGTACTGGAGCTAAGTGCAGTATCGGAGTTGATGGCATTGGGAGATGGAGGGACGGAGCTCTCAGCTGCGATGTGCAGGCTTGCAGAAAGGATGGAGGAGTCCATCTCACGCGTGACTGGCATGATATCACAGGCCATGGCTATGATGTGTTCATCCATGGCAAAGGAGGCCACCTGCATGGAGCATCAAACGCGGCAGTCAAACGAGTGCCCTCAGCAACAGCTTGCACACTCTGAATGCCACCTTAACAAGGATGGCTAATAACCATTCATCACGCCACTGATGTGCTCGCAGGGTAGTGTGGGTGGGCCACGAGAGAGATGATGGCGAACAGGGACATAGAAGTAGGGACTCTGCTCAAAGCGCTTCCGCTTCTCACCAATTGCCGACCCCCCCCTCCCCCCACCCTCAGTCAGTACCCCACCTGCTGCCTCCTGTCCGGATCGCTGAGTCTGCCCCTTTACAGGTGCAGGAGGAGCAGTCGTTGTCAGTGTTATGTCTTCAGATGCTCTAATAATGACTCCACGAGATAATGTGTTGTGCTTGAACTGCAGTGGCCTTAGTTCATTTAATGTAACTCCAGAGTGAGGATCACACCTGGTGGCCTGCCTTTTATACTAGGCCAGGCACACCTGTACAGGTAACCTACAGGTCTCCCACTGCAGTGCCCTCTGATGGCACACCTTGTAATAGTACAAGCAGTAACCATGTAGGATACATGACATCACTCTCCCCCAAGTCCTTCGTGCAAATCGCCTTTGTATTGACTGTGCTCTGGGCTTAGCTCTATCTGGTTGACCCTTGGAGGGTCGTTTCCATCTCAGGTGAGTAGGTGGTGTTTCGTTGGCAGTAGTGTTGCTGGTGGTTTCTGTTTGTGCGTCCATGACCACTCCATTCTCTCCACCCCTGCTCACATACAGATTGTGCCATTGGATCATTACATGCATATACATTCAAGACCAAAAAAAATTGCATTTACAATATTGCATTCATGGTACTGTGGTGAGGTAAGTACATTTAACTGGTGAGGTACATACTTGCAATATACTTGGAGTCAGTACTGGGGTCAGCACCGGTGCATGAGGACAAACGAGTGCCAGAACTGCTGGATGGTGTCCAGATAGTCTGGTGGTGGCGCGGTGCCCAGTGGGAACCCGGTTGGCTCAAGTTGCTTGCTCTCGGGGCTTTTGTCGTTGCTCCTAGCATCGGGCAGGTTCACAGATGCCTGTGACCTCCGTGTCCTCTCCTTGCGCTCTGGGTCACTGCTGCTCCCTGAGGAGCAGTCGTCTAGCAGTGCACAGGGAACTGCTGACTCGCTTGCCTGGCCGTTATTTGGTTTCGGATCCTGGCTGGTATCAGTCCCATTTGGGAGAACCGTTGCAGGTGAACCTTCGTTCCTGGGTGTAGCCTTCGTGACGATAGGGTCTGGGGACTATACCTTAGCGCAGTTTTCTCTTTCAGGCTCGTGGCGGTTGGTGCCATCGGGTGCCTGAGAGGTGGAGCCGATCGGGGGCAGGGTATCGATACCGGTGCCATTGCCCTCCTAAAAGCGATGCTCTGCAGCTTGTATATATTAGCTGCTTGTGGCCACACTCTGTGGTGCATCACTCTGGTCCCAGGGACGCAGGCTACAGCATTGGGTAGCTTGCTGGACCTGTGTGCTCCCGATGGGTGTTTGCCCACTGCATTGATTGTATGCAGTTGAAATTCTACATCGCACAATGTTTTATTACTGATTGTAAATAACCTGTAGCAACGATCGCAATCGCGCAACTTTTCCTTGCTTATTGCATGTGCACAGCTCTGATCATCAATTACACATTTTACATCCAACTCACAGTTGCTGTTACATTGATTGAGAGTGTGGAACTGTCCCTTTAAGTGTGGTGAGTTGCTGGCCTCCTTTAAGAAAGCCTTGCTATCTTTACCCCAATCCTATTCTTCGCTTGGTACCACGTGTTGCTCCATCAGCGCTGCACCTCGTGGTCCAGCCACAGCCATCTTTTTCTTCAGCGCCTCACCTCGTGGTTTGGGCGCCATCTTTCTACCATCCATGATGTCGACTGCTGTGATCCTCTTCTCCCCGGGTTCTGCCACTGAAGCTGGGAAGTTGCCTCTGGATCCGATTTTCTCCCTCCGGAGTCCTGCCACTGGAGCCTGGAAGGTGCGTTCGGGTCGACTCAGCTGGATCATCTCCACGCCGCAGTTGTGCTGGGCGGACTGTGCCTCGGGTGCTGTGTTGGTCTGCTCTCTGGTGCCGGATCCAACCTCAGGTGGGGTTTTGCTTTGCCTCTGAGCGTGGAGGGATGATATCTTCCCTGTTCCAATGGATCTTCTCCATCCACCTTCTTCCAAGTAGCGTTGGTCCATCACCTGCAACAATCCACAGAGGTAGCTTGTGCACCGCGCCATCATGGAGTACCTTTACATCTGCACTACCAACGACTGGGATAAGTTCATTGGTGTAGGTGAGCAGCTTTGCCTGAACCAGGACCAACTTGGGTCATTCAGCCTGATTGTCCCATAGCCTCTCAAAGGCTTCTTGATTCATTACTGACTGGCTCACCCCCGTGTCCACTTCCATGAAGACTGGAGTGCCATTTATCTTGACTTCCATCCTCAACGGAGAACATTCAGTGGTGCAGATAAACATGCTATATACCTCGCCATGGGGCTGAGCTGCCTCTCTGACTATTGCTTCATAATCCGCCCTGGATTCATGGCCATCTTCATCAACACAGTGAGTCATATTTCTTTTACACATTCGCTGGAGGTGGCCCTTTGTGCTGCAGCCTTTACACACATAGTCTTTCAAACGGCACTGGTGAGACCTGTGATTCCCTCCGCAACGCCAGCGTGGTGCTACTCGATTAGCCCCCCTTGGCGGACTCTAAGTTAAGGGATTCAGGGGCCTGTTCTCTCTCCCCTGAGAAGATTCACGTTCTACAGTCCAGCCTCTAAAAGGCGTCATTCTGTGTACAGTATTTGCCGGGTTTGAGTCCTGAGGATGAGTCATTCGCCTAGAGCCGTAAGTCGAGGTCGTGGATGCTTGGCTCACGGAGATGGCCTTCTGCAATGTGACTGTGGTATCTGCAGATAGTAACTTATGAAGAAGGCCCTCATGGCCGATTCTGATGACAAAGATATCCCGCAGCGCTTCGGTGAGGTGGTCGCCGAAATCACACGGTGCCGCCAGCCTCCTGAGGTCTGCAACATATTTCGCGATCTCCTGGCCTTCAGGCCGTTGGTGTGTATAAAACCGGTGTCTGACTGTGAGGATGCTTTCTTTGGGCTTGAGTTGTTCTTGGGTCAGCGTTACAAGCTCCTCGTACGTCTTGGTTGTTGTCTTCGCTGGTGCCAGCAAATCCCTGACGAGGCCATAGACAGTGGGCTCACAACTGGTTAACAGGATAGCTCTGCGCTTATCAGCCAGTGTGGCCAGATTGTCTCCTGCCAGGTCGTTTGCTGTGAAGAAATGGTCGAGCCTCTCCACAAAGGCATCCCAATCATCACCATCGGCGAACTGCTGCAACGTACCAAAGTTAGCCATTTACGCGTGAAGGTCCGTATCTCGTCCCCAATTGTTATATATTCAGATGCTCTAATAATGAGACAATGTGTTGTGCTTGAACTGTAGTGACCTTCGTACATTTAATGTAACTCCAGAGTGAGGATCACACATGGTGGCCTGCCTTTTATACTAGGCCTGGCACACCTGTACAGGTAACCAACAGGTCTCCCGCTGCAGTGCCCTCTGGTGGCACACCTTGTAATAGCACAAACAGTAACCATGTAGGATACATGACAGTCAGGGCCCTCACGGGTTCCAAAACCCAGAGGAAATCAGCCAAGAGCAACTTAGCAGTCAAAGCAGGGAAGTGAGCAGTCTGCCTCTACCTCTGCTGAAGCCACAGGGGTTGCACGGGGTAGAACTGTTAAGAAGAGCAAACTGAAAGAATTCGAGTTGCACAAGAGTATGCACATGGGTGTGTTAGCCAATGTAGCACTGTGAAGGTGACGATGAAATTTGAAGGCACATAAACTTTTTTCTTTGCACCACTTTCCCATTGTGCCCATTTTTGCCTGCTGCCTGGCAATTGCCTTGTCACTTGTAATGAACGGTAAGACATGACTTATCTGTGAAAGGAATGATTTGGTCATTGTAAGACTGCTTTGTAGTTGTGTGGGTGGGAAAGTGGATTCAGCATCTGGGTGCCAGATGGATGCACTGGTGCAGCATAACTAAATCATGCCATGTGCACCACTTCTGGTGCCATTTCCACATCATGGTCCTTCTCTTCCTCCTCCGAAGAGGCTGTGCGTTCTGCGCCTTGCTCCTCCTGCAGCTCCAATGCTCGCTGCTGCACTTTGTTGTGCAGAGCGCAACATACCACAATCATTCTGGAGACCCTAACTGGTGGGTATGGAACAGCTCCTCCAGCTCTGTCCAGGCATCTGAAGCGCATCTTCAGCATCCCGATTGCTTGCTCTACATAACATCTCGTTGGCATTTGGCTTTGATTGCCGCGCTCTTCAGCCTCATTTCGTAGCCTCCTCAAGGGCGTCATCACCCACGTCTTCAGAAGATACCTCTCGTCTCCAAGCAGCCAGCCAGTAAGTCAGTTCGGAGGTGCATAGAGCTAAGGGAGGGTGGACTGGTGCAGGATGAATGAATCATGGCAGCTCCCTGACGTGCAAACCTCTAATGTAATGGGAGTGAACTCCAATATACTGAGAGTGACCTCCAAAATTGTAGAAATCACCAACAAAGTATTGAAAGCAAACTGTCAGTATAGGTGCTGTGAGCAAAAGCCTTTCCCTTTGGCAAGAAAGCAGGTGTGAGGTCTCAGTACTTATTGGATTTTTTGCCTGTCATTCATTCAGCCCCCTCAATAGCCGTTGTGTTCTTCCCTTGCTTTCACTGGCACACACAGTAAAACTTTAAACCCATGTAAAAATGGCCCTTACTAGCCTTTTAACAAGTTCTAAATTGTTTTAGATTGCTAACCAGCCTCTCCCGAGGGGGTTTCTCGCTCGTGGCCAAACACACTTGAATTAAATCCAGATTCCGGTGAGTTGAAGCCAGCTTTCTGATGCGCTGTCAATTCCAGCGCATTTTAACCACCACCCACTCCCAAACTTGCTCACTCTTTCCTGTTAAAATTCCGGCCTTTGTTGTTGGTCCCTGTCACAAACTCTGTTCCCTAGCCACCAACTCCATTCCTCTCCTCGTCGACTGGCTGAGGCTGAACCAAACTGTTCACAACCTTGGTGTCATATGTGACCCCGAGGTGAACTTCCGACCACATATCCGCGCCATCACTGAACCTGCTTATTTTCACCTCCATAACATCGCCCGACTCCACCCCTGCCTCAGTTCATCCGCTGCTGAAATCCTCACCCATGCCTTTGTTACCTCTAGACTTGACTATTCCAATGCTCTCCTGGCCGGCCTCCCATCTGCCACCTTCCATGGACTTAAGGTCATCCAAAACTCAGCTGCCCGTATATTAACTCGCACCAAATCCAATTTACCCATCACCCCTGTGCTCGCTGACCCATATTGGTTCCCGGTGAAGCAACCCTTAAATTTTAAAATTCTCACCATTGTTTTCAGATCCCTCTATGGCCTCGCACCTCCCTATCTCTGTAACCTCCTCCAGCCCTGCAACCATCAGAGATATCTGCGCTCCTCCAATTCTGGCCTCTTGAGCATCCCCGATTTTCATCACTCCACCATTGGCAGCCACGCCTTCAGCTGCCGAGGCCCTAAGCTCTGGAATTACCTCCCTAAACCTCTCTGCCTTTCTTTCCTCCTTTAAGCCAGCCCTTAAAACCTACTTCTTTGACCATGCTTTTGATCATCTTCCCTAATATCTCTTTAAGTGACTCGGTGTCAAATTTTATTGGATAATGCTCCTATGAAGCACCTTGGGATGTTTTATTATGTTAAAGACGCTATATATGCAAGTTGTTGTTGTTTACCAAGATGGCGTCGTTTGCGAAATGTGGGGCAGATTGGTGTTTCAGTTTAAGACCCCATCTTGGTTCCCTCAGAGGCTCTGTAGCAGCAACATTTCTCACCTCTCTATTTTGTTGCCACTACTGAGGTAATTTTGCCACGATCTTTTCTTCTTATTCTGCCAAGTACCAAATATGCTGTTCTTTTAAAATCCGCTACTTCTTGATTTATCTCTTCCACGTCGGCATCTGTATGCACATCCTAATTTTGTCTCTCCAGTTTAGCCCATGAGGAACGCCGACATGTCAACAGTCACCAGCCTCTGGCACATGCACTCAGCTATTAATTGAGAGATGTCAGCCCACCGATTGAGAGTGAATTATGTCAAGAAGTAATTTTCTGGCCATGATAGCACCACTGCATTCAGAAATGTTTTAAATAAATATATATATATCTCTGAGGTAGATCACCAGGAGTCAAGAATGCTTCCAAATGAGTGCCCATGAATCATGAAGTCCTTTATCACAATCAAAAGAACATTCAGTGCACACTTCCGTCTTTCGGATGAGCCATTAAACCGAGGCCCCATCTTCCCTCTCAGCTGAACGGAAAAAATCCCATGACACTACTTTGAAGAAGAGCTGGGGAATATTTATCTCTCAAATAACATCACTAAAAACAGATTATCTGGTCATTATCACATTGCTGTTTGTGGGACCCTGCTGTGCGCAAATTGGCTGCTGCGTTTCCTACATTACAACAGTGACTGCACTTCAAAAATACTTAATTAGCTGTAAAACGATTTGGGGTGTCTTGAGGTTGTGAAAGGCGTTATTTAAATGCAAATCTCTGTCTCTCTATCTCTCTATCACTGGTGAGAGGTTATTTTTACCTAATTGGACATAGTTTTCAGTCAGTTTTTGGAAAGTGTATGGCTGGCTTTTTCATCCACTCTTATAAATGTATTTCTTTTCACTGCTTGCTCACTCCAGAAAATTGATCCCTTAGATCTGTCAAAAGGAACATAATTGCCACAAGCTAGCTGGTTCAAGTTGGATGTGGTTTTTAAGATGCCATCATTTCCATACTTTGTCTATTACAAAGGAAATCTGTGATGTAATGAAACGGAAGTTAACTTCTGTAAACTGACACAGAGTGAGGCCTATTTCAGGCCCTCCAATTATTGATGTAATATTAAATCAATGCAATATCGACAACATGGGTAATGCAAAAATGTGTACGGGGATTATTTTATGCACAGCTGCGATTTCTACTCAAGTTCGTAGGGGCTGACATCTGGATGTCAAATGCGAATCATATTTCCTTTACTACTCACTTTGAAAGCTGAAACATTATATTGCTGACTAACCATGATCTAGTATTTCAGAAACATAAGCTAGGCTGGGAAACCACATGAATATGCAGTTATTCATCAAAAGATTGTCTCCAGGCTGAACAGTGTATTAGTGCTGTAACTGATGGTGTGTTCACTTAGAGTTCTATAGCCCTAGGCTACTGACTGAAAGATTGACAATGAATCACTAACTGCATGCATTCATTCAGAGCAGGCCCGCTTGTTATGCTGCCCCCTGTGCCAGCTGTTGCCCTTGCCAGCTTCTTGTCGTGACCTTCGGACTGGATCCAAAGCAACCCTGCAATTCCCAGCTCACTTGTTGTTTCGATGGTCCTGGTGCTGCCCCCGGTCTGACTGTCCGTTCCAGACTTTGAGGAGCGCCAGCTGGAGACGGCTGAAAACCCAAAAGTCAGGAGCCAATATCTTGTGGAATGTTATTGAATGAAACCCTTGTGGAGAACAAATCAGATAACGCTGAGAGAAGACGCATGTACTGTTCACACTGCAAACATGAAGGCTGAAGGAGCAGCAAAGATTCCACTAAGGATGCCCACAGAAAGTCTCCAGGACTGGTCCAAATGTGAAGACACAAAATTTGTGATGCATTTCCAGTGAGTTTCTAACTGCAAATTTAGAAAATGCTCTGAAAATGTAGAAAACGTACGTTAAAACAATGGTTAATTTTAAGCACTTTTAGACTTCACAGTTAAGAGTTTTAATTTTAAGTAGGGATAAACAAAGTGACATTTGGATTTTGAACACAACCAAAACACACTTATCCAGAAGTTGCCTCAACATTTGCTCCCACATATCCAACCCCCCCCCACTCCCCACGCCCCCGTCCACTCCCTGACCATCGGGGTTCACTCTTCCCGTTCTGGCCCCAGTTCCCTGAGGCATTGCACCCCGTTTCACGCCCCACTCGGTTTTATTTACCATTGAGGTCAATTTCCCACCAGGTGGGTTAGGTTAGAATTATCCCCATTCTCCTGTCCTGTCAACCTCCCCATTCATACTGGATTCTTCACCCTCCCTTTCGTCAATTCATCTCGGTCCCCTCTTTTTCGCTCCCCCAGTTAATGCTGACACCCCCCTCCTCAACTCCCCCAGTTAATGTTGACACTTCCCCTCCTCAACTCCCCCAGTTAATGCTGACACTCCCCCTCCCCCACTCCCCCAGTTAATGCTGACGCTCCCACTCCCCCAGTTAATGCTGACACTCCCACTCCCCCACTCCCCCTCCTCCACTCCCCCAGTAAATGCTGGCACTCCGCCTCCCCCACTCCCCCTCCCCCACTCCCCCAGTTAATGCTGACACTCCCCCTCCCCCACTCCCCCAGTTAATGCTGACACTCCCCCTCCCCCACTCCCCCAGTTAATGCTGATACTCTCCCTCCCCAATTTTCCAATCTCCTCTCGGGTCAAAACACTGCTCCCAGCTTTTCTGCTTTTCCTCCCCGCACTCCAAGGCACAGGATCATACCTGCGGCTTCCTTCTCTCTCCCCTTTATTATCCCCTTTATGTTCCCTTCCTTCTATCGTTCTCCACTTACCTCCCCCTTCATTGTCATTGAATTTTTTCTTTTTCCTGCATTTTGTCCTTCTCGCTCCTTTTCATTCTCCTCTTTCACTGTCATCCATACCCTTTCTTTCATTACCATTCGCTCCTCCCTGATGAACAGTTTCCTCCTTCCCTCCCAATCCATTCTCTATTTGCCATAAGTTCAAACTCCTCCCTTCTCCATTTTTATAAATTCTATCCCTTCCCCTTGTGAGACATTTTGTTCTCCTTGGCATCTGTTGTGTTCCTAACACAGATGAGACTGCACACAGGGAAGTTAAAGTAACAGTGACCTCAGTCTTTATTAAGACACTCCAGAGTGAGGAAGAGGCCTTAGGGGCCAGCTTATATACAGTGCTCCCAAGGGATGCTGGGATCCCTTGGGAGTTCAGGGGATGCATCCCTGGTGGCGGAACATGGGCGTGCATGCTTCACAGATACACAACATTACACCCCCCGCCAAACTCAAAGTGAAAACTATTTACAAGGTGAGGAAGTTGGGAGCCTTTCTTTCCCTGGTGGACTGCCTCGGTACAAATGTCCGAGGTGTGTTGGCTGTGCCCTCGCTGGACTGGTGTGTTGTTGGCCCTGCAGGGCTGCTGGGTAAGCCTGGCCTAGCTGGGCTGTTGGGAGTGATGGGTTTGATTTTCTGGTCCGCCGTGGTGTCGTTGATCCTTTTGGTGTGTGTTGTGGGCTCGAAAAAGGTGGTGTCTGCTGTGGGCTGTTCAGGGCAATCTGTGAACTGCAGCCTCGTTTGGTCCAGGTGCTTTCTGCAAATTTGTCCATTGTCTAGGTTGACTACAAACACCCTACTCCCTTCTTTAGCTATAACTGTGCCCGCGATCCACTTGGGACCATGTCCATAGTTTAGCACATACACAGGGTCATTCAGATCAATTTCCCGTGACACAGTGGCACGACCATCGTTTACATTTTGTTGCTGCCGCCTGCTCTCTACCTGATCATGCAGGTTGGGGTGAACCAGCAAGAGTCTGGTTTTAAATGTCCTTTTCATGAATAGCTCAGCCGGGGGCACCCCTGTGAGCAAGTGGGGTCTCGTGCTGTAGCTGAGCAGTACTCGGGACCGGCAGGTTTGGAATGAGCCTTCTGTGACTCTTTTGAGGCTCTGTTTGATTGTTTGTACTGCCCGCTCTGCCTGCCCATTGGAGGCTGGTTTAAACGGGGCCGAGGTGACATGTTTGATCCCATTGTGGGTCATGAATTCTTTAAATTCGGCACTGGTAAAACATGACCAGTATGTCAGGCAGGCTGTAGGTGGCAAACATGGCCCTCAGGCTTTCAATGGTGGCAGTGGTGGTGCTTCCCGAGATTATTTCACATTCAATCTATTTTGAAAAAGCATCCACCACCACCAGGAACATTTTACCGAGAAACGGGCCCGCATAGTCAAAATGGATCCTCGACCATGGTCTGGAGGGCCAAGACCACAATCTTAGTGGTGCCTCTCTGGGCGAGTTGCTTAACTGAGCACACATGCTGCATTGCCGTACACAGGACTCAAAGTCAGAGTCGATACCACACGTGGGATCTAGCTATCGCTTTCATCATTACTATACCCGGGTGTGTGCTGTGGAGATCCGAGATGAACGTCTCCTTGCCCTTTTACGGTAGCACTACACGGTTACCCCACAACAGGCAGTCTGCCTGAATGGACAGCTCGATCTTTCGCCGATGGAACGCCTTGATTAGCTCTTGCATTTCAAAGGGGATGCTGGCCCAGCTCCCATGCAGTATACAGTTTTTTACTAGGGACAGCAGAGGATCTTGGCTGGTCCAAGTCCTAATCTGGCGGGCCGTGACAGGTGATTTATCATTTTCAAACGCTTCCATGATCATCAACAAGTCTGCAGGCTGCGCCATTTCCACCCCCGTGGTGGGCAATGGTAGCCGACTGAGAGCATCCGCACAGTTCTCGGTGCCTGGCCTGTGGCGGATGGTATAGTTATACGCTGATCGCGCGAGTGCCCACCTTTGTATGCTGGCTGAGGCATTCGTATTTATCCCCTTGTTTTCAGCGAACAGGGATATGAGGGGCTTGTATTGAGGCCAAACAGGTACTGATGCATTTTCTTTACCCCGAACACACACGCTAATGCCTCTTTCTCATTCATGCTGTAGAACCTCTCAGCTTTAGACAAGCTCCTGGAAGCATAGGCGACAGGTTGCAACTTTCCCGCAACATTAACTTATTGTAATACATACCCGACTCCGTACGACAATGCATCACATGCTAGCACGAGTCTTTTACATGGGTTATACAATACAAGCAGTTTGTTGGAGAATAAAATGTTTCTGGCTTTCTCAAAAGCAATTACTTGTTTTTTTTCCCCATACCCAGTTCTCACAATAACACATGTAGGGGATCTAAGAGGGTGCTTAACCCCGGTAGGAAGTTACCAAAATAGTTGAGAAGTCCCAGGAACGACCGTAGCTCCGTGACGTTCTGTGGCCTGGGCACGTTCCTGATAACCTCTGTCTTGGCGTCTGTGGGCCGAATGCCATCCGCTGTAATCTTTCTCCCCAAAAACTCCACTTCTGTTGCCATGAAGACGCATTTCGACCTCTTCAGCCGCAGCCCTACGCAATCCAGTCGCTGGAGGACCTCCTCCAGGTTTTGTCGGTGCTCGACGGTGTCCCGACCCATGACCAAAATGTCGTCCTGAAAAACCACCCTACATGGTACCAACTTGAGTAGGCTCTCCATGTTTCGCTGGAAGATCACTGCAGCCGACCAAATTCCAAACGGGCATCTGTTGTGGATGAACAGTCCCTTGTGCGTGTTGATGCAGGTGAGGCCCTTCGAAGACTCCTCCAGCTCCTGCGTCATGTAGGCCGAAGTCAGGTCGAGCTTGGTGAACGTCTTGTCTCCTGCCAGCGTCGCAAATAGGTCATCTGCCTTAGGTCGCGGGTATTGGTCCTGTAGCGAGAAACGATTAATAGTTACTTTATAATCGCCGCAAATCCTGACCGTGCCATCACTTTTGAGTACTGGAACAATCGGGCTGGCCCACTCACTGAATTCCACTGGGGAGATGATGCCCTCATGTTGCAGCCTGTCCAGCTCGATTTCCACTCTCTCCCTCATCATGTGAAGTACCGCTCGCGCCTTATGGTGAATGGGTTGTGCCTCTGGGATCAAGTGGATCTGCACTTTTGCCCTTGAAAAGTTTCCAATGCCTGGCTCAAAAAGGGAAGGAAATTTGTTAAGAATCTGGGTACATGAGGCCTCATCGACATGTAATAGCGCTCGGATGTCATCCCAGTTCCAGCGGATTTTGCCCAGCCAGCTCCTTCCAAGCAGTGTGGGGCCATCGCCCAGAACAATCCAGAGTGGCAGTTCGTGCACCGTGCCCTCGTAGGTGACCTTGACCATGGCGCTGCCCAGGACAGTGATAAGCTCTTTGGTGTACGTTCTCAGTTTCGTGTGTATGGGGCTCAGGGCTGGTCTGAGTGCCTTGTTGCACCACAATCTCTCGAACATCTTTTTACTCATGATGGATTGGCTAGCACCAATATCCAGTTCCATGGCTACGGATAAGCCATTCAATTTTAAGTTTAGCATTATAGGTGGACATTTCATCGAAAATGTGTGCACCCCGTGTACTTCAGCATCTGCCTCCTCTCTCTGAGGCTCGAAATTGCTTTGGTGCACCATGGACTGATCTTCCTCTGCCACGTGATGGTTAGCAGGTTTTGCAGAGCTTGCAGCTCGTCTGCAAGCTCGTTGGAGGTGCCCCATTGTTCCACAGCTCTTGCAAACATACCCTTTGAAGCGGCATGAATAGGCTGAATGGAAGCTCCCACAACGCCAACAAGGTGTGAATTGCCTTGCATTCATCCTTTGTTGCGGACTCTGAGTCATCTGGGTCACCTGAGGCCTACTGGTAGTTGCAGACTCGTGGTTTCTGCCCTAACATTTCTGCTCGCAAACACAGTTCCAGTTAATTTATGAACATTGCTAGCGCTTGTGTGCTGAGAGATTTGTTTGGTGTCATCACTGGTGGACATAAACGCCTGTGCTATCGCAATGGCCTTGCTGAGGGTCGATGTCTCTACAGTCAAAAGTTTTCGTAGGATGGTCTCGTGGCCAATGCCCAGTACAAAAAAGTCTCTGAGCATTTGCTCCAGGAAGCCATCAAACTCACATTGTCCTGCAAGTCACCTTAGCTCGGCGACGTAGCTCGTCACTTCCTGACTTCAGACCGCTGGTACATATAGAACCGATACCTCGCCATCAGCATGCTCTTCCTCGGGTTAAGATACTCCTGAACCAGTGTACACAGCTCTTCATACGACTTATCTGTGGGTTTCACCGGAGCCAGAAGATTCTTCATGAGGCTGTAGGTCGGTGCCCCGCAGACTGTGAGGAGGACTGCTCTCCTTTTTGCAGCGCTTCCTTCTCCATCCAGCTCATTGGCTACAAAGTACTGGTCTAACCGTTTGACATAGGCTTCCCAGTCCTCACCCTCCGAGAACTTCTCCAGGATGCCCACAATTTGCTGCATCTTTGCGTTGGATTCATGTACTCATCGCCAGTTGATTTGTTCCTAACACAGATGAGACTGCACACAGGGAGGTTAAAGTAACAGTGACCTCAGTCTTTATTAAGACACTCCAGAGTGAGTAACAGGCCTTAGGAGCCAGCTTATATACAGTGCTCCCAAGGGATGCTGGGATCCCTTGGGACTTCAGGGGCTGCATCCCTGGTGGCGGAACATGGGAGTGCATGCTTTACAGATACACAACAGCATCCACTTCCCCTTCCTGTTCCTCCCTGAATTTAGTGGCTAATGCAATGGCGAGGTCCCACTCCAGCTCTCAGCACCACTTCCAGTGCTATCGATTCGAATTACCATCTCTGCACACCGGAAATGGAAACTCCACGTCACACACGAGTTGCAATATTTCGCTGCGAACAGCACGAAAAAGAGAAGTGGACCCCTGTCCAGCGAATTAGCCACCAGACTTGGGATGAGCAGGATTAGTGTAGGTGGAGACATGGGAGCCTAGTTATGGTGATATGGCTTGTGGAAAAAAATGCTGACTGTCAATGTGAAATGCTGATTGTTGGCATGTACAGACTTGCAGTATCTGATTTCTAACCAAAGTTTAGGCAAGAGATTTTGGGGAAAAACTGTCGCCAATCCCAAGGAAAAACTCTTTCGGGTAAATCGTCTCGCGTGCAAGGAGTGCACATCACGAATGTAAGCATATTTCCTTCCCCATGCACTTGCCGATCCATTAAGGGTCCTGATACGAGGTCCCAATACATGAAACTCTAAGCCAGGAGAACTGATGCCAAAATCTACACCTTTGTGTTCCTGATTGTTGCTTTCTGATCTCTGTTGGTGTCCATTACGTGCATTAAGATATGGAGTTGTTTTATGATAGATTTGTGAAAGCAACTCTTAAACAAGTCACTGCTTGGGATTGTGCCCTTCACTAAAAGTTCATGAGTTCTCCAATCTAGAACATGCTTACTTTGTGTACCTTCCCCTTACACTTGTGTGAGGTGTTGCATGTGATTTATACAGCAGAAACTTTATGTTACAGAAAGTGTAGTGGTACAGAGGCAGGTGATGGCTTAAGTTGCAGCTATATCCAACATCATTAAAAATCCTAAAGAAGATTAAAGCGCTATTTGCAGTGATGGTGGATATACTTCATTTGCCTATCTAACATCAGGAACTGCACTTCAATTGTATGTGAAGTCTTTAGAGATGTTTCTGAGACCTGTGATAAGGTGCAATACAAGTGCAGGTCCTTGTTTTTATTACCTTTCAGCCTTGTCTCACACTCTTTCACAATTGTATTTCAATATACTATAAACGAATAAAAGAGTTTGGGCTCAATTTTCCCCAGTGATTTGCACCGTTTTTTTTGGAGACGGCCGTTTTTTTTCGCATATTGAGTTAAAATTTTGCGTATTTTTTTTTCAAACTTTCCCCCTGCGATCTGCGCCAGCGTAACGGACTTATTTACTATTTTTCTAGGCCAGTTTTTTTTCACCTCAAAGGGGATATTCCCTCATGTCTGCGCTGGTTTTTTCAATTGTTCGCAGTTTGGCCAACATTTTTCTCCATTACGGTTGGCCTATCTGGCCACTCCCAAAAAAACCTTCTGGTGAGTTAAGAAACCAGCACACATTCACAAATCTGCGCTGAAAAGACGCCATTCTTTTTAAATCGAAGATTTTGAAGGGAGTCAAGGACACTGTCAAAATTACTAATAAAGTTAAACTTTTTTTAACCTGTCAACGTAGAAGTGTAGATTTCACAAGTTTTCTCATTTTTTTACGCACTCACATGCCACCACCAAACATCTTGAAGAAGGCTTAGAGGGTTGTAGGTTTGGCTGGCAGAATCAGCCTCGCGTGCGGACACAGGGGCACAGGGTACGGCTACAAAACAAGTTGTGGGGTGGGGGGGAGATGGAAGAGAGGAGAGGAGGGAGAGATAGCCGATCTTACGGCTTGTAGCCCGGGGAGGGGGAGGGAGAGAGAAGTCATAATACTCAAAGGGGTGGGGAAGAGAGGAGAGGTCACAAGACCTTTGGGTGTCATCCATCCATACAGATCATGGGAAGAGAGAGAACTGCGAACCTGTGCTGCCTGCTTTCCTTCCATTTTGAGCTTCTTTGAAAGTTTAACTTTAATTTTGGGGGCAATACTGACAATGCCATTACCTTGTGCGAGCCTTCTGCATCATGATGCTACGTAGGAGATAATTGATTTGAGCTCATCGCATCAGGAACATCAGAGCCCGTAGGATGCTGGGCAGGAGGCCTTACCCACCTCGGGTATATCAAGACAGGCGTACATACCTGCACCTGAGTGATGCAGATTGTGTCAGAAGACTGTGTTTCCGCAAAGAAGTTGTCCGTGAGATCTGTGAGTTGGTGAAACCAGACCTGCAGCCAAGAAGCATCAGGAGGACTGCTTTGTCAGTTGAACTGAAGGCTACAGCGGCACTTTCATTCTATGCCTCCAGATCGTTTCAAGCTACAACTGGGAATGTGTGCACCATCTCTCAACATGCAATACATGTCTCCATTCGCAGGTGATGGCTGCACTGTACGCACGTAGGAATGACTTCATCAAGTTCCCAATGAC
Source organism: Pristiophorus japonicus (assembly GCF_044704955.1). Lineage (NCBI taxonomy): Eukaryota > Metazoa > Chordata > Chondrichthyes > Pristiophoridae > Pristiophorus > Pristiophorus japonicus. The sequence goes on along the minus strand of NC_091987.1, from coordinate 121,554,485 downwards.
CGCCCAAGCAATCCATGACAGGGCTATGGGGTTCTCCAGGATTGCTGGTTTCCCAAAGTACAGGGCTGCATTGATTGTACCCACATCGTCTTGTGAGCACCGTTGAAGGATTCAGAGATGTACAGGAACAGAAAAGGCTTCCACTCCATTAATGTGCAGCTTGTGTGTGACGACATGCATCATATCATGTCAGTCGATGCAAGATACCCTGGCAGCACCCATAGTGCGTTCATCCTACACGGGAGCATTATATCTGCCATGTTTCAGCAGCAGCCAGAAGGGCAGAGCTGGCTACTGGGAGACAAAGGGTACGGCCTCGCCACCTGGCTCATGACGCCCATACGCGTAACCCGGACGGAAGCCGACCGTCGATAGAACATGTCGCACATTGCGACACACAGCTTCATTGAGATCACCATTGGCATATTGAAACAGCGTTTCCAATGCCTGGACCATTCTGGAGGCTACTTGCTGTACTCCCCTGAGATTGTCGGTCAGTTCACTGTTGAGTGCTGCATGCTGCATAACTTAGCCATCATGAGGCAGCAGCACCTGGTAGTGGAAGACCCAGCTGCGGTGAGAGTGGCTGATGATAATTATGTGGAAGATGCAGGTGACAAGCAGGAGGAGGAGAAGGAGGAGGAGGAAGAGGAGGAGGAGGAAGATGATGACGAGGATGAGGAAGCTATGCAAGTGGCTGAGGCCGAAGGACGGCGGAGGAAGTGGGGCCATCGTGCTCCTTTAACGATTGCTCGAGCCTTATGCTAGCAGCTCATCCGTGAATGCTTTACTGATGTCTGAGGGCTCAGCGACAACTATTCTTATCGAAATATTTAAGGATGTTTCCGTAGAGTGGACAAGGGAGAACCAGTTGATGTGGTATATTTGGACTTTCAGAAGGCTTTCGACAAGGTCCCACACAAGAGATTAATGTGCAAAGTTAAAGCACATGGGATTGGGGGTAGTGTGCTGACGTGGATTGAGAACTGGTTGGCAGACAGGAAGCAAAGAGTAGGAGTACATGAGTACTTTTCAGAAATGCAGGCAGTGACTAGTGGGGTACTGCAATGTTCTGTGCTGGGGCCCCAGCTGTTTACATTGCACATTAATGATTTAGACGAGGGGATTAAATTTAGTATCTCCAGATTTGCGGATGACACTAAGTTGGGTGGCAGTATGAGCTGCGAGGAGGATGCTATGAGGCTGCAGAGCGACTTGGATAGGTTAGGTGAGTGGGCAAATGCATGGCAGATGAAGTATAATGTGGATAAATGTGAGGTTTTCCACTTTGGTGGTAAAAACAGAGAGACAGACTATTATCTGAATGGTGACAGATTAGGAAAAGGGGAGGTACAACGAGACCTGGGTGTCTTGGTACATCAGTCATTGAAGGTTGGCATGCAGGTACAGCAGGCGGTTAAGAAAGCAAATGGCATGTTGGCCTTCATAGCGAGGGGATTTGAGTACAGGGGCAGGGAGGTGTTGCTACAGTTGTACAGGGCCTTGGTGAGGCCACACCTGGAGTATTGTGTACAATTTTGGTCTCCGAACATGAGGAAGCAGAGAGTCGGGATTAATGGGTCCTTTTCAGAATGGCAGGCAGTGACTAGTGGAGTGCCGCAGGGCTCAATGCTGGGAGCCCAGCTCTTTACAATATATATTAATGATTTAGATGATGGAATTGAGTGTAATATCTCCAAGTTTGCAGATGACACTGAACTTGGTGGCAGTGTGATCTGTGAGGAGGACACTAAGAGGCTGCAGGGTGATTTGGACAGGTTAGGCGAGTGGGCAAATACATGGCAGATGCAGTATAATGTGGATAAATGTGAGGTTATCCACTTTGGGAGCAAAAACACGAAGGCAGAATATTATCTGAATGGTGGAAAATTAGGAAAAAGGGAGGTGCAGCGAGACCTGGGTGTCATTTTTCATCAGTCATTGAAAGTTGGCATGCAGGTACAGCAGGCGGTGAAGAAGGCAAATGGTATGTTGGCCTTCATAGCAAGGGGATTTGAGTATAGGAGCAGGGAAGTCTTGCTGCAATTGTACAGGGCCTTGGTGAGGCCCCACCTGGAATATTGTGTTCAGTTTTGGTCTCCTAATCTGAGGAAGGACGTTCTGGCTATTGAGGGAGTGCAGCGAAGGTTCACCAGACTGATCCCAGGGATGGCTGGAATGACATATGAGAAGAGACTGGATCAACTGGGCCTTTATTCACTGGAGTTTAGAAGGATGAGATGGGATCTCATCGAAACATATAAGATTCTGACTGGACTAGATAGGCTAGATGCGAGAAGAATGTTCCCGATGTTGAGGAAGTCCAGAACCAGGGGACACAGTCTTAGGATAAGGGGCAGGCCGTTTAGGACTGAGATGAGGAGAAACTTCTTCAGAGAGTTGTTAACCTGTGGAATTCCCTGCCGCAGAGAGTTGTTGATGCCAGTTCATTGGATATATTCAAGAGGGAGTTAGATATGGCCCTTACGGTTAAGGGGATCAAGGGGTATGAAGAGAAAGCAGGAAAGGGGTACTGAAGGAATGATCAGCCATGATCTTATCGAATGGTGGTGCAGGCTAGAAGGGCCGAATGGCCTGTACGTATTTTCTAAGTTTCTATGTTTCTAAGGACATTCTTGCTCTTGAGGGAGTGCAGCGAAGGTTCACCAGACTGATTCCCGGGATGGCGGGACTGAGATATCAAGAAAGACTGGATTAACTGGGCTTGTATTCACTGGAGTTCAGAAGAATGAGAGGGGATCTCATAGAAACCTTTAAAATTCTGACGTGTTTAGACAGGTTAGATGCAGGAAGAATGTGCCCAATGTTGGGGAAGTCCAGAACCAGAAGTCACAGTCTAAGGATAAGGGGTAAGCCATTTAGGACCGAGATGAGGAGAAATTTCTTTACCCAGAGAGTGGTGAACCTGTGGAATTCTCTACCACAGGGAGTTGTTGAGGCCAATCGTCTAAATATATTCAAAAAGGAGTTAGATGTAGTCCTTACTACTAGGGGGATCAAGGGGTATGGCGAGAAAGCAGGAATGGGGTACTGAAGTTGCATGTTCAGCCATGAACTCATTGAACTCATTGACATTCCCTCCCTCATGGACACTATTCCTTCACTGATGGTCCCGGCGAGTGTTGTTACTTCTCCCGATAGTCCCGCTATCTCATCACTCATCCCACTGATGGTGTCCAGGAGTGATCGGGTAAGATCAATGCTCTCCGCACTCAATGACATCATCTGAACCACATCTTTTACATCCTGCATCTCAGGAGAGTGTGGTCGAGCTCTCATTCCCCTCCTCACCCTGGGTGTGGCTCGCTGCATCTCACTGGGACCCGCAGCCTGGGACAGTGGGGCCCTGGCTGTGCCTCGCTGAACCCCACTACTGGGACCCGCAAACTCGTAAGGTGAGAAACTATGGAATGTCCCACCAACACTCAAACCACTAGTCATTTAAGGGGCTGGCACCTCCATGAGCAGCACCTGTTCCAAAGTCAGTACAACAATGTTAGCTTCATCCAGCTCCATCCCCTCCCCTCTCCCCCATGTTCTTGGTCTGGAGGGTTGGATTGGAAGATGTTCTCCTCTTCAGACTCTTCCTCGTCTGAATCTTCTTCTGCATTGTCAGGGTTGGCCTCAAGTTCTGCAAAAGATAACAGAACAGTCAAATGGTTAGCATCAGAGGAGGGGGAGGGTGGGTGGCATGAGTAGGCTCACACTTTGCAGGCCAGGCAGCAGGCCGATTTGAAGGACCACAATGAATTTGCAGCTCTTACCCTCTCTCTCTCTCGAGTGTGGGCCCAGCTTGTGCAGTACTGATTGCTTTTTTGCAGGCAACCCATCAAAGCAGTGACCCTCTCTTTCAAGGGTATCAGTGGGGCCTCCTCCTGTTCGAGTTCTTTCCCTTTATTATGTGTGTTGTGTATGCATGCCTGTTTACTGTGTGATGTCTGTAACACTGTTATGCAACACTGAATGTACCTTTACATTGTACACACCTTGCCTGTACTGCTGCTGGAGACCGAAGGGTTACCTGCACACTGCAGGTAACCCAGTATAAAAAGGAACTTACAGCTTGTTGTCGTCACTCAGGAGCTGCAAATAAAGGAGTACAGGTCTGCACAATTTAAGTATCATACCCTGCCACGTGGAGTCATTACTAAAGGTGCCTACATACACTACAACTGGTGACGGGAATACGAAGTCACGAACTACATGCTCAACATGTCTAACCTCAACAACTTTCAGCAATTTACAGAGGGGGAAGATTGGGACGTTTTCGTCGAAAGATTGGAACACTCCTTTATAGCCAACGACCTGGACGGGGACACACCGGCTACACTACCGAACAAACGCAGGGCCATCCTGCTTAGCAGTTGTGGGCCCACCATCTACGGTCTCGTCAGGGACTTATTAGCCCTGGAGAAGACAACCACCAAGAGCTATGAGCAACTTGTAATCAAAATGGCCGCCGCCATGCCACCAGTGAGCATGGAGGAGCATCACATGACACCGAGCGGCCAATCGGATTTGAAGGCTTCCTTAAAGGAGACCGGTAACCAAAGAAATTTAAAGGGAAAGTTTCAACTATTTGAGTACACGGACTTTAAAGCTAAAGATGCGATTAAAGAGTGCAAGTATGAAAATGTATGCAATGTAACAATGAATTGTAATGCTGGTTTAACTAATGTGACTAATGATATGAATGCAGTAAGGTTAAGAACAAGTTTATTATGCTTAACAGTAATGATAGAGATTGTGAAATGCCTAATGTAACCATGTCTGGTGAAACCAGGACACCCAAAAGTGATGCAAATGCTAGAATGTATAATGCAGGCTCGACTATGTGTGATCAGAGCCAAGGTGTCAGGTATACCGGTAGGACACTGCCAAAGGACATCGGGTCCTACAAGGACGATGCTAATGCCAATGGAATCCCCCTGTGGGTGACCCCCAGGTCCAGCAGGCTACCTGACCATGTAGCCTGGACCTTTGGAACGAATGTGATGCCCCTTGCAGGACACACACACAGGCAGTGGGAGCAGACCCACCACAGGGACAGTGGTCAATGGGCAGCCCAGCCACCACCAATGGCAACCTGCACCAGACCAGCCCTACAACCCCTGGCCACTAGGGCCAACACCAGGAGCATGAGGCCAATACCCTCCAGTTACCCTGGCAAACCCTGGGATGACCTGACCCTCATCCCAATTGGTGGACCAGGAGCCCACCCAGTTTTGTGACCCTGCCCACCACCGCACAACAACAGTGGACTAGGAGCCTACCCAGTCTTGTGGCCCTGCCCACAACTACCCACATCACAGTGTATACACACCACCCACTGCTGCCGTGGCTACCCCCCCGCCCCACCCCGAGGGATCCCACAACAGTAACACCTACATGGTCTGCGTGTGAGGGAGGGAAAACGTACGAGGCCAGCCTCAAACACAGGGGTCACACCTGGCAACCACACAACGCTCACCACAACCTCCCATGGCCCACCACTGATCACCTCCCCTGAGCATGACAATAAGGATATGAAAAATGCTTAGCGGGGAAGTGTTATTGTGTATGCATGCCTGTTTACTGTGTGATGTCTGTAACACTGTTATGCAACACTGAATGTACCTTTACACGGTACATACCTTGCCTGTACATCAGAGGGTGCTGCTGCTGGAGACCTAAGAGTTACCTGCACACTGCAGGTAACCCAGTATAAAAAGGAACACACAGCTTGTTGTCGTCACTCAGGGGCTGCAAATAAAGGACTGCAGGTCTGCACAGTTTAAGTATCATACCCTGCCTCGTGGAGACATTACTAAAGGTGCCTACATACACTATAATGTGCCACCTTCCTCTGCAAAGATGAAAATGCAACTTTTAGTGAGGGTGTCTTTCTGCTGGGTGGAACATATACAGCTGGTCACATTTACAATTGCATTGAATAAATGAAAATATTACTTACACTAACTACTTGACCAAGGTCCTGCCATTTCTTTTTACACTGTCTTCCAGATCTCGTGGTGCGCAGTAATCTTCTGCAACTTGGCTCCAGGGTTTCTTCATTTCTTTGGGTGGAACTTTTATGTGACCTCTGCTGGTGTCCAGCTCCTGCCAGCTGTTCTCAATCACAGAAACTAGTGCCTCCACTTCTACCAGCAAGAAATTCTTGGTCCTTGGTCCGAGTTGCAGCTTGTATTGCTCCATCTGTGATTTTTCGAATGCTCTCACACAGCACTCGTTCTCACACACACATACAACTGGCTCTTTAAAAATGGCCGATTGCCAAATCTGAGCTGTACTGCGCATCCATTGGAACGATGTCAAATACGTAACTTTTTTTCCGCGCATGCGCAGAAGATGCAGCTTCATTGTTTGGCGCAGACAGCAGACCCTACCCCCCGAGGTGACTGGATACGCTGCACCGCACCAAATTCGAATTGTACATCGGGGAAAGTTTGGCAAAATATTTCTGCCGCATTTCTGGCCAAGAAAACCCAGCGTAACTCTGGCAATACACCAGAAAACGAGCTTGGGGAAAATTGAGCCGAATGTTCTTATATGCATCTGCATAGGTTCTCATTCTTCTCAGTAAAATATTATTTTACCCTCCGATGATACAATTCCAACCCATGTCATGCATTATAATTTTTTAAAAATTCTTCCTGACATTTGAAGTCACACAAAAGCTCATTGCCCACTACACAGATAAACAGCAATAACATAGAAACCTTAAAAGGCCTTTCAATTCACCCACTTCCCAGTATTGAAATGTTTATAAGGCGCACAAAGTCCATTTTTATATAGAAATACACAGCACGTTGATCACCATCTGTAAAATAAAAAGACAGGCCCTTCAACAGAACAGGCATTCGCGTTACTGTGTATATCCAGAACTTCACTTTTATATCAGACTTGCAGTATTTGCATTTTTCTTCTTTTCATTTATACAATTTATTATCTCTCTCCAACTCAAAATCAACATGCGATCTCTTCAGCCCAGAAATATGTATCTCATTTCCTTTCCTTTCTTGTTTTAGTATAAAATTACTCCAAAATGATGCCAGTTCGAGACGGTCAGGGGAAAAACTGGCCAAGTTTTGAATTGGAAATGTGACGAATGGAAAAATCGATACAAAATAAAAGATAGTTGGAGGTGTGTTGTCTCTGTTAATTTGCATCATCATCTGAATCCCTCAAGTATGACTGTATGCACCGTCAGTTGTCTCAAAATACAAAATTATTATGAATCTTTAAAAATAAATCAGTAGAAATTGGGCCTCACGCCATTTTACAGCCATAAACCGAGGGCCAATTTTGAGGAGCAACGTTCTGAGCCCGATCCATGGGAGGGATATGGGCACTGCCATGTTGCCATTGGCTATTTCCCAGGCATCCATGGCACCTGCCTGAAACAGGTGTTAGGCCCCAGAAATAAGGGGCCTAATGCCTGTATTTCTGGGGCTTATGGTGCGAGGGAGACACCACTGTAAAACTGGTACTTCTTGGCCAAAAACGGGCACATCAGGGTTCAGTTTCTCCCACACAGAATTCTGTATATCTCCCATAATTAAAAGTCTTCCATTCAATGTGCATCACAACTTAAATCTATAAGTTGCATCTTAGAAATTCCTGCAATAACTTTCCTCTGCACAGACCTGTGACTTTCTCTGGGGCCCTGAATTGTACTATTCCAGACTTTGCAATGTTAACCTACATTTTCCATTCAATATTTCCGAGGCTTTGAAACTTAATTTACAGTTTGTGTTTGCAGCCTGTGACAATGAGAAGGCTACCATTTTATACTTGGCAAAATCTTTCGTTGGGCAAAATATTTTTATTCACTCCAATTAAAATAAATAAATAATTAACTAAGATTGGGAGGTTGTCCAAATTTTATTCATTTATTAAATCTCCCACTTAAAAAAGAAATAAAATCAGGTTGCAGGAACTTCCAGTTGACTATTTCTTGAGATCCTATAAAAGGCTCAGCAGTCCGGGGAGCGTCGAGAGAGGCGGGAGTCGAGAGAGGCAGCGGCCTATAAAAGGCTCAGCAGTCCGGGGAGCGTCGAGAGAGGCGGGAGTCGAGAGAGGCAGCGGCCTATAAAAGGCTCAGCAGTCCGGGGAGCGTCGAGAGAGGCGGGAGTCGAGAGAGGCAGCGGCCTATAAAAGGCTCAGCAGTCCGGGGAGCGTCGAGAGAGGCGGGAGTCGAGAGAGGCAGCGGCCTATAAAAGGCTCAGCAGTCCGGGGAGCGTCGAGAGAGGCGGGAGTCGAGAGAGGCAGCGGCCTATAAAAGGCTCAGCAGTCCGGGGAGCGTCGAGAGAGGCGGGAGTCGAGAGAGGCGTACTTGTGCAGCTCCAGCTGAGAGAAGTCAAAAAAGAAGTAGAAAGAAATCAAAAGGTGACGTCACAGCCAACGTGGTAAGTGATTGGCTGCTGATTGGTGAGTAGTTTTTCTTTTTCTTTATTAGTCAGTAACTTTTAACATTGTTGTCGGCAATTTAAGTGTATCTAAGGGTTAAGTCATGGCAGGACAGCTCGGTCACGTGATATGCTCCTCCTGTACCATGTGGGAACACGGGGACAACACCAGTGTCCCTGATGACTACATGTGCGGGAAGTGTGTCCACCTCCGGCTCCTGACGGTCCGCGTTGCGGAGTTGGAGCTGAGGGTGGATTCACTCTGGAGCATCCACGATGCTGAGAATGACGTGAGTATCACGTGTAGCGAGTTGGTCTTACCGCAGGAGAAGGGTCCACAGCCAGCGAGGGAATGGAAGACCAGCAGGAAGAGTAGTGCAAGGAAGGTAGTGCAGGGGTCCCCTGTGGTCATCCCACTGCAAAACAGATACACTGCTTTGAGTGCTGTTGAGGGGGATGACTCATCAGGAGAGGGCAGCAGCAGCCAAGTTCATGGCACCGTGGCTGGCTCTGTTGCACAGGAGGGCAGGAAAAAGAGTGGGCGAGCGATAGTGATAGGGGATTCAATTGTAAGGGGAATAGATAGGCGTTTCTGCGGCCGCAACCGAGACTCCAGGATGGTATGTTGCCTCCCTGGTGCAAGGGTCAAGGATGTCTCGGAGCGGGTGCAGGACATTCTAAAAAGGGAGGGAGAACAGCCAGTTGTCGTGGTGCACGTTGGTACCAATGACATAGGTAAAAAAAAGGATGAGGTCCTACGAAATGAATTTAAGGAGCTAGGAGCTAAATTAAAAAGTAGGACCTCAAAAGTAGTAATCTCGGGATTGCTACCAGTGCCATGTGCTAGTCAGAGTAGGAATCGCAGGATTACTCAGATGAATACGTGGCTTGAGCAATGGTGCAGCAGGGAGGGATTCAAATTCCTGGGGCATTGGAACCGGTTCTGGGGGAGGTGGGACCAGTACAATCCGGACGGTCTGCACCTGGGCAGAATCGGAACCAATGTCCTCGGGGGAGTGTTTGCTAGTGCTGTTGGGGAGGAGTTAAACTAATATGGTAGGGGGATGGGAACCAATGCAGGGAGATAGAGGGAAACAAAAAGGAGGCAAAAACAAAAGACAGAAAGGAGATGAGGAAAAGTGGAGGGCAGAGAAACCCAAGGCAAAGAACAAAAAGAGCCATTGTACAGCAAAATTCTAAAAGGACAGAGGGTGTTAAAAAAACAAGCCTAAAGGCTTTGTGTCTTAATGCAAGGAGTATCCGCAATAAGGTGGATGAATTAACTGTGCAAATAGATGTTAACAAATATGATGTGATTGGGATTACGGAGATGTGGCTCCAGGATGATCAGGGCTGGGAACTCAACATCCATGGGTATTCAACATTCAGGAAGGATAGAATAAAAGGAAAAGGAGGTGGGGTAGCATTGCTGGTTAAGGAGGAGATTAAGGCAATAGTTAGGAAGGACATTAGCTTGGATGATGTGGAATCTATATGGGTAGAGCTGCAGAACACCAAAGGGCAAAAAACGTTAGTGGGAGTTGTGTACAGACCTCCAAACAGCAGTAGTGATGTTGGGGAGGGCATCAAACATGAAATTAGGGGTGCGTGCAATAAAGGTGCAGCAGTTATAATGGGTGACTTTAATATGCACATAGATTGGGCTAACCAAACTGGAAGCAATACGGTGGAGGAGGATTTCCTGGAGTGCATAAGGGATGGTTTTTTAGACCAATATGTTGAGGAACCAACTAGGGGGGAGGCCATCTTAGACTGGGTGTTATGTAATGAGAGAGGATTAATTAGCAATCTCGTTGTGCGAGGCCCCTTGGGGAAGAGTGACCATAATATGGTGGAATTCTGCATTAGGATGGAGAATGAAACAGTTAATTCAGAGACCATGGTCCAGAACTTAAAGAAGGCTAACTTTGAAGGTATGAGGCGTGAATTGGCTGGGATGGATTGGCGAATGATACTTAAGGGGTTGACTGTGGATGGGCAATGGCAGACATTTAGAGACCGCATGGATGAACTACAACAATTGTACATTCCTGTCTGGCATAAAAATAAAAAAGGGAAGGTGGCTCAACCGTGGCTATCAAGGGAAATCAGGGATAGTATTAAAGCCAAAGAAGTGGCATACAAATTGGCCAGAAATAGCAGCGAACCTGGGGACTGGGAGAAATTTAGAACTCAGCAGAGGAGGACAAAGGGTTTGATTAGGGCAGGGAAAATGGAGTACGAGAAGAAGCTTTCAGGGAACATTAAGACAGATTGCAAAAGTTTCTATAGATATGTAAAGAGAAAAAGGTTAGTAAAGACAAACGTAGGTCCCCTGCAGTCAGAATCAGGGGAAGTCATAACGGGGAACAAAGAAATGGCGGACCAATTGAACAAGTACTTTGGTTCGGTATTCACGAAGGAGGACACGAACAACCTTCCGGTTATAAAAGGGGTCGGGGGGGTCTAGTAAGGAGGAGGAACTGAGGGAAATCCTTATTAGCCGGGAAATTGTGTTGGGGAAATTGATGGGATTGAAGGCCGATAAATCCCCAGGGCCTGATGGACTGCATCCCAGAGTACTTAAGGAGGTGGCCTTGGAAATAGTGGATGCGTTGACAGTCATTTTCCAACATTCCATTGACTCTGGATCAGTTCCTATGGAGTGGAGGGTAGCCAATGTAACCCCACTTTTTAAAAAAGGAGGGAGAGAGAAAACAGGGAATTATAGACCGGTCAGCCTGACATCGGTAGTGGGTAAAATGATGGAATCAATTATTAAGGATGTCATAGCAGTGCATTTGGAAAGAGGTGACATGATAGGTCCAAGTCAGCATGGATTTGTGAAAGGGAAATCATGCTTGACAAATCTTCTGGAATTTTTTGAGGATGTTTCCAGTAGAGTGGATAAGGGAGAACCAGTTGATGTGGTATATTTGGACTTTCAGAAGGCGTTCGACAAGGTCCCACACAAGAGATTGGTGTGCAAAGTTAGAGCACATGGGATTGGGGGTAGTGTACTGACATGGATTGAGAACTGGTTGTCAGACAGGAAGCAAAGAGTAGGAGTAAATGGGTACTTTTCAGAATGGCAGGCAGTGACTAGTGGGGTACCGCAAGGTTCTGTGCTGGGGCCCCAGCTGTTTACACTGTACATTAATGATTTAGATGAGGGGATTAAATGTAGTATCTCCAAATTTGCGGATGACACTAAGTTGGGTGGCAGTGTGAGCTGCGAGGAGGATGCTGTGAGGCTGCAGAGCGACTTGGATAGGTTAGGTGAGTGGGCAAATGCATGGCAGATGAAGTATAATGTGGATAAATGTGAGGTTATCCACTTTGGTGATAAAAACAGAGAGACAGACTATTATCTGAATGGTGACAGATTAGGAAAAGGGGAGGTGCAAAGAGACCTGGGTGTCATGGTACATCAGTCATTGAAGGTTGGCATGCAGGTGCAGCAGGCGGTTAAGAAAGCAAATGGCATGTTGGCCTTCATAGCAAGGGGATTTGAGTACAGGGGCAGGGAGGTGTTGCTACAGTTGTACAGGGCATTGGTGAGGCCACACCTGGAGTATTGTGTACAGTTTTGGTCTCCTAACCTGAGGAAGGACATTCTTGCTATTGAGGGAGTGCAGCGAAGGTTCACCAGACTGATTCCTGGGATGGCGGGACTGACCTATCAAGAAAGACTGGATCAACTGCGCTTGTATTCACTGGAGTTCAGAAGAATGAGAGGGGACCTCATAGAAACATTTAAAATTCTGACGGGGTTAGACAGGTTAGATGCAGGAAGAATGTTCCCAATGTTGGGGAAGTCCAGAACCAGAGGTCACAGTCTAAGGATAAGGGGTAAGCCATTTAGGACCGAGATGCGGAGGAACTTCTTCACCCAGAGAGTGGTGAACCTGTGGAATTCTCTACCACAGAAAATTGTTGAGGCCAATTCACTAAATATATTCAAAAAGGTGTTAGATGTAGTCCTTACTACTAGGGGGATCAAGGGGTATGGCGAGAAAGCAGGAGTGGGGTACTGAAGTTGAATGTTCAGCCATGAACTCATTGAATGGCGGTGCAGGCTAGAAGGGCCGAATGGCCTACTCCTGCACCTATTTTCTATGTTTCTATGTTTCTACTCGTTGTTCTGTAAGGCTCCAGGTTTCAACAGCACTGTAGGAACTCAGCCCCTGCCCACATTTCAGCCACCTTTCAATGCTGCCTGACCCAACCCTATGCATTGCTGTCAGACCCTAGCCTCCATGAGCAGTGTTAGTTGATTGAGAGATGAATATTGGCCAGGACACCGGGGAGAACGCCCCTGCTCTTCTTCAAAATAGTACCATGGGATCTTTTACTGAGAGGGCAGATGGGGCTTCGGTGTAATGTCTCATCAGAAAGGCGGCTCTGACAGTACTGCACTCCCTCTGTACTGCACTGCAATGTCAGTCGAAATTTTCTGCTCAAGTTTCTGGAGTGTGACTTGAACCCACAACCTAATGTCTCAGAATGCAAGTGCTACCACGGCTGACACTGAAGTTTCAGATGAAAGCTGTTAGCACTCCATTGTTTTGTTATTTATGACCTCCTCACCGCTCCCGACCTCCGCTCCTCACCGCTTCCAACCTCTGCTCCTCACCGCTTCCGACCCACGCTCCTCGCCGCTTCCGAACCCCGCTCCTCACCGCTTCCAACCTCTGCTCCTCACCACTTCCGACCTCTGCTCCTCACCGCTTCCGACCTCCGCTCCTCACCGCTTCCAACCTCTGCTCCTCACCGCTTCCGACCCACGCTCCTCGCCGCTTCCGAACCCCGCTCCTCACCGCTTCCAACCTCCACTCCTCGCCGCTCCCGACCTCCACTCCTCGCCGCTCCTGACCTCCACTCCTCGCCGCTCCTGCCCCACGCTCCTCGCCGCTTCCGACCCACGCTCCTCACCGCTTCCGACCTCCGCTCCTCACCGCTCCCGACCTCCACTCCTCGCCGCTCCTGACCTCCACTCCTCGCCGCTTCCGACCCCCGCACCTCATCGCTTCTGACCCCCGCTCTATGCCACTTCCAACCTCCACTCCTCACCGCTCCCGACCTCCACTCCTCGCCGCTCCCGACCTCCACTCCTCACCGCTCCCGACCTCCACTCCTCGCCGCTCCTGACCTCCACTCCTCGCCGCTTCTGACCTCCGCTCCTCACCGCTTCCGACCCACGCACCTCATCGCTTCTGACCCCCGCTCTATGCCACTTCCGACCCACGCTCCTCGCCGCTCCCGACCTCCGCTCCTCACCGCTTCCGACCTCTGCTCCTCACCGCTTCCGACCTCCGCTCCTCACCGCTTCCGACCTCCGCTCCTCACCGCTCCCGACCTCCACTCCTCACCGCTCCCGACCTCCACTCCTTGCCGCTTCCGACCCCCGCACCTCACCGCTTCCGACCTCTGCTCCTCGCCGCTCCCGACCTCCGCTCCTCACCGCTCCCGACCTCCGCTCCTCACCGCTTCCGACCTCCGCTCCTCACCGCTCCCGACCTCCACTCCTTGCCGCTTCCGACCCCCGCACCTCACCGCTTCCGACCTCTGCTCCTTGCCGCTTCCGACCCCCGCACCTCACCGCTTCTGACCACCGCTCTATGACACTTCCAACCTCCGCTCCTCACCGCTTCCGACCTCTGCTCCTCACCGCTTCCGACCTCTGCTCCTCACCGCTCCCGACCTCCACTCCTCGCCGCTTCCGACCTCTGCTCCTCACCGCTTCTGACCCCCGCTCCTCACCGCTTCCGACCTCCGCTCCTCACCGCTTCCGACCTCCGCTCCTCACCGCTTCCGACCTCCGCTCCTCACCGCTTCCGACCCCCGCTCCTCACCGCTTCCGACCTCTGCTCCTCACCACTTCTGATCCCCGCTCCTCACCGCTTCTGACCTCCGCTCCTCACCGCTTCCGACCTCCACTTCCCATCGCTTCCGATCCCCGCTCCTCACCACTTCTGACCCCCGCTCCTCACCGCTTCTGACCTCTGCTCCTCACCACTTCCGACCTCTGCTCCTCACCACTTCCGACCTCCGCTCCTCACCACTTCTGACCCCCGCTCCTCACCACTTCTGACCCCCGCTCCTCACCACTTCTGACCCCTGTTCCTCATCGCTCTGACCCCCGCTCCTCACCACTTCTGACCCCTGTTCCTCATCGCTCTGACCCCCGCTCCTCACCACTTCTGACCCCTGTTCCTCATCGCTCTGACCCCCGCTCTATGCCACTTCCGACCTCTGCTCCTCACTGCTTCCGACCCCCGCTCCTCACCGCTTCCGACCTCTGCTCCTCACCGCTTCTGACCCCCGCTCCTCACCGCTTCCGACCTCCGCTCCTCACCGCTTCCGACCTCTGCTCCTCACCGCTTCCGACCTCTGCTCCTCACCGCTTCCGACCCCCGCTCCTCACCGCTTCCGACCCCCGCTCCTCACCGCTTCCGACCCCCGCTCCTCACCGCTTCCGACCTCTGCTCCTCACCGCTTCCGACCCCCGCTCCTCACCGCTTCCGACCCCCGCTCCTCACCGCTTCCGACCTCTGCTCCTCACCGCTTCCGATCTCTGCTCCTCACCGCTTCCGACCCCCGCTCCTCACCGCTTCCGACCCCCGCTCCTCACCGCTTCCGACCTCTGCTCCTCACCGCTTCCGATCTCTGCTCCTCACCGCTTCTGACCCCCGCTCCTCACCGCTTCCGACCTCTGCTCCTCACCGCTTCTGACCCCCGCTCCTCACCGCTTCTGACCCCCGCTCCTCACCGCTTCTGACCCCCGCTCCTCACCGCTTCTGACCCCCGCTCCTCACCGCTTCTGACCCCCGCTCCTCACCGCTTCTGACCCCCGCTCCTCACCGCTTCCGACCTCTGCTCCTCACCGCTTCTGACCCCCGCTCCTCACCGTTTCCGACCCCCGCTCCTCACCGCTTCCGACCTCTGCTCCTCACCACTTCCGACCCCCGCTCCTCACCGCTTCTGACCCCCGCTCCTCACCGTTTCCGACCCCCGCTCCTCACCGCTTCCGACCTCTGCTCCTCACCACTTCCGACCCCCGCTCCTCACCGCTTCTGACCCCCGCTCCTCACCGCTTCTGACCTCCGCTCCTCACCGCTTCCGACCTCCGCTCCTCACCGCTTCCGACCTCTGCTCCTCACCACTTCCGACCCCCGCTCCTCACCGCTTCCGACCTCCGCTCCTCACCGCTTCCGACCTCCGTTCCTCACCGCTTCCGACCCCCGCTCCTCACCGCTTCCGACCCCCGCTCCTCACCGCTTCCGACCTCTGCTCCTCACCGCTTCCGACCTCCGTTCCTCACCGCTTCCGACCCCCGCTCCTCACCGCTTCCGACCCCCGCTCCTCACCACTTCTGACCCCTGTTCCTCACCACTTCTGACCCCTGTTCCTCACCACTTCTGACCCCTGTTCCTCATCGCTTCTGACCCCCGTTCTATGCAACTTCCAACCTCCGCTCGTCACCGCTTACGACCTCCGCTCCATGAAGATTCTGACCTCTGCTTCTCCCGCTTCTGCTCCTGGGTCCCGACCCCTCCACTAGACTGCCACATTCCAAGAGATGACACCAATCATCTACCTGAAACAGAGGTCAGAATTGGGGAGGAGCGGAGGTCGGAGACGACGTAGAACGTAAGTTGGAAGCGGCGAGGAGCGGAGGGAGGGACCAACGAGGAGCAGAGATCAGGACTGGTGAGGCCTGGATGTCGGCAATGGCGAGGTCTGGAGATCGGAAGTGGAGAGGAGAGGATGGATGAGGCACGGAGGTGCAGAGTGGTCGGAGCCCAGAGGTGGAGCAGCCTGGACAAGACCAAAGAAAGGCACAGCATGAGCCAATAGCGAGGCTGTGAGGTCGTGAGGCTCACATTGCGTATTATAAATTCCACGTAGAGAGAGGTCCTGTGGGAAGGAGGAAGGAGGGTGGACAGTTGGAGTATGTTTGAGTTTGTGTGTATGTATTGGCACATATGGCGGAGCCTGGTCTCCAGTCGTCTTGGATCCCCTTGCCACTGGACAAAGACCTTGCTCCGTCAAGCCCGTGTGGTGGCTGGTGTGCATCGGCTACCCCACGTTAAAAGAATTCATGCACAGTCATCTGAGTACTCATTTTTAGTATGGAAGCAAGTCATCCTCGACCCCGAGGGATTGCCTATGATGATGGTGTTATTTATGAGAAACGCTTGCTCAGAGAGAGATTCAGAGAGAGAGAGAGAGAGAGAGAGAGAGAGAGAAACAAATAGACAGAGATGGATGATGTGAACAGAGATCCCCAAACTGGGTGGCACAATAAGGATATCGGGGGCAAGAGGAGACTGCCAGCTGTAACTCACCGATGGCACAAATAGATACATTAGCTAGTTTGATTTGATAGTCATTACAGAGACGTGGTTGCAAGGTGACCAAGACTGGGAACTAAATATTATGGGGTATTTGACAATCCAGAAAAACAGACAGAAAGGAAAAGGAGGTGGGGTAGCTCTATTGATAAAGGATGAAATCACTGCAATAATGAGAAACGATATTGGCTCACATGATCAGGATGTTTAAACAGTTTGGGTGGAGATAAGGAATAATAAGGGGAAAAAAATCACTGGTGGCCGTAGTGTATAGGCCCCCTAACAGTAGCAACTCTGTTGGTCAGAGTATAAACCAGGAAATAGTGGGGGCTTATAAATACGGAACAGCAATAATCATGGGTAATTTTAACCCCCATATTGATTGGACAAATCAAATTGGTCAGGGTAGCCTTGAGGAAGAGTTCATAGAGTGCATAAGGGACGGGTTCCTTGAGTAGTATGTAACGGAACCAACCAGGGGTTGTCTATCTTAGATCTGATCCTGTGTAATGAGACAGGATTAATAAACAATCTCCTAGTAAAGGATCCCCTTGGAATGCATCATACCATGGTTGAATTTCAAATTCAGATGGAGGGTGAGAAAGTTGGATCTCAAGCCAGTGTGCTAAGCTTAAATAAAGGAGACTACAAAGGTATGAGGGCAGAGTTGGCTAAAGTGGACTGAGAAAATAGATGAAAGTATAGGACGGTTGATGAACAGTGGCGTACATTTAAGGAGATATTTCACAACTCTCAAGAAAAATATATTCCAATGAGGAGGAAAGGGTGTAAAAGAAAAGATAGCCATCCGTGGCTAACTAAAGAAATAAAGGAGGGTATCCAATTAAAAACAAGGGCATACAAAGTGGCCAAAACTAGTGGGAGGACAGAAGATTGGGATGCTTTTAAAAGCCAGCAAAGAATGACTAAAAAAATGATTAAGAAATAGAAGATAGACTATGAAAGTAAACTAGCACGAAATATAAAAACAGATAGTAAGAGTTCGTACAGGTATATAAAAAGGAAGAGTGGTCAAAGTAAATGTTGGTCCCTTGGAGGACTAGACCGTGGAATTAGTAATGGGGAACATGGAGATAGCAGAAACTCTGAACAAATATTTTGTATCAGTCTTTACGGTAGAGGACACTAACAATATCCCAACAGTGGATAGTCAAGGGGCTATAACGGGGGGAGGAACTTAACACAATAACAATCACTAAGGAGGTGGTACTCAGTAAGATAATGGGACTAAAGGCGGATAAATCCCCTGGACCTGATGGCTTGCATCCTCGGGTCTTAAGAGAAATAGCGGCAGGGATAGTGGATGTATTGGTTGTAATTTACCAAAATTCCCTGGATTCTGGGAAGGTCCCAGCAGATTGGAAAACTGCAAATGTAACGCCCCTATTTAAAAAAGGAGGCAGACAAAAAGCAGGAAACTATAGACCAGTTAGCCTAACATCTGTGTTTGGGAAAATGTTGGAGTCCATTATTAAAGAAGTAGTAGCAGGACATTTAGAAAAGCAAAATTCGGTCAGGCATGGATTTCTGAAGGGGAAGTCATGTTTGACAAATTTGCTGGAATTGTTTGAGGATGTAACGGAAGGGTGGATAAAGGGAAACCAGTGGATGTGTTGTATTTGGACTTCCAGAAGGCACTTGACAAGGTGCCACATAAAAGGTTGCTGCACAAGATAAAAGTTCACGGGGTTGGGGGTAATATATTAGCATGGATAGAGGATTGGCTCACGAACAGAAAACAGAGAGTAGGGATAAATGGTTCATTCTCGGGTTGGCAATCAGTAATCAGTGGGGTGCTGCAGGGATCAGTGCTGGGACCCCAACTATTTACAATCTATATTAATGACTTGGAAGAAAGGACCGAGTGTAACGTAGCCAGGTTTGTTGACGATACAAAGATGGGAGGAAAAGCAATGTGTGAGGAGGACACAAAGAATCTGCAAAAGGACATAGACAGGTTAAGTGAGTGGGCAAAAATTTGGCAGATGGAGTATAATGTTGGAAAGTGTGAGGTCTTGCACTTTGGCAGAAAAAAATCAAAGAGCAGTTATTATTTAAATGGAGAAAAATTGCAAAGTGCTGCAGTACAGCGGGACCTGGGGGTGAAACACAAAAGGTTATTATGCAGGTACAGCAAGTGATCAGGAAGGCTAATGGAATCTTGGCCTTTATTGCAAAGGGGATGGAGTATAAAAGCAGGGAAGTCTTGCTACAGTTATACAGGGTATTGGTGGGTCCACACCTAGAATATGGCGTACAGTTTTCGTTCCCATATTTACGAAAGGATATACTTGCTTTGGAGGCAGTTCAGAGAAGGTTCACTAGGTTGATTCCGAAGATGAGGGGTTTGACTTATGAGGAAAGGTTGAGTAAGTTGGGCCTCTACTCATTGGAATTCAGAAGAATGAGAAATGATCTTATCGAAACGTATAAGATTATGAGGGGGCTTGACAGGATGGATATAAAGAGGATGTTTCCACTGATAGGGGAGACTAGAACTAGAGGGCATAATCTTAGAATAAGGGGCCACCCATTTAAAACTGAGATGAGGAGGAATTTCTTCTCTCAGAGAGTTGTAAATCTGTGGAATTTGCTGCCTCAGAGAGCTGTGGAAGCTGGGTCATTGAATAAATTTAAGACAGAGATAGACAGTTTCTTAACCGATAAGGGAATAAAGGGTTATGGGGAGCGGGCAGGGAAGTGGACCTGAGTCCATGATCGGATCAGCCATTATTGTATTAAATGGCGGAGCAGGCTTGAGGGGCCGTATGGTCTACTCCTGCTCCTATTTCCGATGTTCTTATTTCGGTGATGCCTGCAATATGTATTATCTCCATTGGTGGCGCTGCAGCACGCCCCTCAACTCAGGTTGATTTCTGACTCTGTTCCCTCTAAAACTGAGGTATCTCCTGCAATTTTAGGCAAGGGATTCTAAGCAAGCAATTGGAAAGAGTTCATCTGTGACAAGTGTGAGTGGCCTGATACACTGGAAGGCACTGCTGTGAGGTCAATGAAGGAAGTGAGTGATCGTAAGTTTTATCATGGATTATGAGGGTTATCGGCCTGAGGTTATCTCTACGGAGTTAATTCTCCCCACGAGATAGAATTATAGAATAGTACAGCACAGAGGGAGGCCATTCGGTCCATTGAGTCTGAGCCAGCTCTTTCGAAGAGCGATCCAGTTAGTCCCACTCCCTCGCTCTTTCCCCATATCCCTGCAATTTTTTATCCTTCAAGTATTTATCCAATTCCCTTTTGAAGCCTACTATTGAATATGTATCCATCACCCTATTAATCAGTGCATTCCTGATCCTAACCATAGCCTTCTCTGCTCCAAGGAGAAACCCAGCTTCTCTAATCTATTCACGTAACTGTATTTTCTCATCCCTGAAACTAATCGCGTAAATCTCTTCTGTACCCTCTCCAAAGCCTTCACATCCTTCCTAAAGTGTGGTGCCCAGAATTGGATACAATACTCCAGCTGGGGCTGAACTTGTGTTTTATATAGGTTTAGCATAGCTTCCCGACTTTTGTACTCTATGCCTCTATTTATAAAGCCCAGGATCCCATATGCTTTATTAACTGCTTTGTTAACCTGTCCTGCCACCTGCATAAACACCCAGGTCTCTCTGTTCTTGCACCCCCTTTAAAATTGTGCCATTTAGTATGTATTGTCTCTCCTCATTCTTCCTACCAAAATGTATCAGCTCACACTTCTATGTGTTGAATTTCATCTGCCACGTGTCTGCCCATTCCACCAGCCTGTCCATGTCCCATGGAAGTCTATTACTATCTTCCTCACTGTTCATTATTTCCAAGTTTCGTGTCATCTGCAAATTTCAAAATTGTGCCCTGCACCCACAAGCCCAAGTCATTAATATATGTCAAAAACAGCAGTGGTCCTAGTACTGAACCTTGGGGAACGCCACGATATACGTCTCTCTAGTCTGAAAAGTAGCCAATCACCACAACTCTCTGTTTTCTATCCCTTAGCCAATTTTCTATCCATGCTGCTACTGCCCCTTTTATACCATGGCCTTCAATTTGCTAACAAGCCTAATATGTGGCACTTTATCAAGCGCCTTTTGAAAGTCCATGTACACAACATCAACTGCTTGATCTACCCTCAACAAACATAATCAAGTTAGTCAAATACGATTTGCCCTTAACAAATCCGTGCTGGCTCTCCTTTAGAAGTCCATGCTCGTCCAAGTGTCTGTTAATTTTCTCGCGGATTATTGTTTCTAAAAGCTTTTCCACCACTGACATTAATCTGACGTGTAATTGCGAGGTTTATCCTTCTCTCCGATTTTGAACAAGGGTGTGACATTTGCAATCCTCCAGTCCTCTGGTACCACCCCTGGAATGGAAGATTGCGGCCAGCACCTCCGCAATTTCTACCCTTAGAAGATGCTGTTGAATTTCATATCCACATGAAAAATTGTGACAAGTTGCTGAGAGCTCCAGTGGGGACATTAGCTGAGGACATCACATCTGCAGCACAAAAGAGGTAAAGATAAAAGTACAAGGTGACATGGAAGCAGGATCAGAACTCCAAAACCAAGAATTCGAGTCCAACATGGAAAGGGTAAGCCAGGAGAAATAGGCCCAGAAGGGTAAAGGAAGTGAAATTACCTAATTTGTTGGGAATCTATTGGTTAAATTTATTGGCGGGAAACATTGCAAAAGAAAGAAAACGAGTGTTGAGTTTACCTGGCGCCAAGATAAAAAGCACAGAGTCGGGTTGATGGAGTTTTATGGAGTGCCGAAAGGAGCGACTGTTTATGTAGGGACAAATGAAATGGAAGGAAGGTCTGAAACAATAAAACAGAGAAAAAAAAAATGTCCCATTGCTAAACAATATGGTGTTCAGGTTGTTGTTTCAGGACTCCTACCAACTGTGAAAAGTGCTTTGAAACGGAATAGCAAAATCATGGCATTCGAACATCTAGTTACAAAGCTCAACAATAAGGAAGCTAGTTCATTGACAACTGCAGCCACTTTGTTGGATGACTGTAGCTTTTCAACAAAGCTGGGATTCACCTGAGTAAGGTTGATGTGAAACTTTTTTCTGCCAATGCAAAGAAGAATTCAGTGCTTCAGGACATGGACAGCAAAAAAAATACACGGCCGACAAAACAGTCTAGTCAGTTGTGTCATTTAGACCATGTGGGAGTTATTTAGGTGATAGGTTGAAAACAGGTGCTACGTGGATGCTAATAAAACACGCCTAACTGAAAGTCTGGATTTAGCCTGCAATGTTGGGACTGATTGATCATCGCCATGATCTTTAACTTACCTGGAGATGCTAAAACAGACACCTGCAGGTTTAGCACTCAAGCGCTGATTCAAAGCAAGTTTCATGCAGCGGTATATGTAGCCATCACACATTCACTTCCACTGAAGGTATGGAGTGCGCTGGTTTACACACAACGGGATGTTTCAAGATTGCTCAAGCACCGAGGGAGGGCAGGTTCTCGGACACAGCACTGGGGATCCTGGTGGAGGAGGGAGGTCCTGTACCCATAGGGTGGAAAGGAGGCCACCTCAGCCCCCTCGGTCACCTGTCCTTCTCTCCTGCTGAGATGGTGCTGCTCTGCCTGGTCTTATGCCTTACTCCCATTCCTCCTCCAGACCAAACCCCTATCAAGATGCCCATGATCAAGCACTCCCTTTCTCCTGGTGACTGCTATAAGGTGTCCAATAAGATAGAGTAACACAGCACTTACTCTCTTTCGAATTTCCGAAATAAATGTTGATAGAATGTTGGTGAAGTCTTGAAAAAGTGTCCCAGAAAGTCTCCCAATGTATCGCAAAAGTCCCTTCAAACCTCCAGCAGCAAGTGAACAGTGAAAGCTGAATATTGGAGGTTGGCATGCAGGTACAGCAGGCGATTAAGAAAGCAAATGGCATGTTGGCCTTCATAGCGAGGGGATTTGAGTACAGGGGCAGGGAGGTGCTACTATAGTTGTACAGGGCCTTGGTGAGGCCACACTTGGAGTATTGTGTACAGTTTTGGTCTCCTAACTTGAGGAAGGACATTTTTGCTATTGAGGGAGTGCAGCAAAGGTTCATCAGACTGATTCCCGGGATGGTGGGACTGAGATATCAAGAAAGACTGGATCAACTGGACTTGTATTCACTGGAGTTCAGAAGAATGAGAGGGGATCTCATAGAAATGTTTAAATTCTGACGGGTTTAGACAGGTTAGATGCAGGAAGAATGTGCCCAATGTTAGGGAAGTCCAGAACCAGGGGTCACAGTCTAAGGATAAGGGGTAAGCCATTTAGGACCGAGATGAGGAAAACTTCTTCACCCAGAGAGTGGTGAACCTGTGGAATTCTCGACCACAGGAAGTTGTTGAGGCCAATTCACTAAATATATTCAAAAGGGAGTTAGATGTAGTCATTACTACGAGGGGGATCAAGGGGTATGGCGAGAAAGCAGGAATGGGGTACTGAAGTTGCATGTTCCGCCATGAACTCATTGAATGGCGGTGCAGGCTCGAAGGGCTGAATGGCCTACTCCTGCACCTATTTTCTATGTTTCTATGTTTCTATACCTTTCAGTAGCATTTGAAATCCTCAGCAACAACTTGTTTACTCCTGTTCAGCTGGTTCCTGTTCGTACAGGATTTGAATTAAAGTACGAGCCACGAAAATGCCATGCAGCCTCTTTAATGTGTGCTAGCAGGCAATTTACTTGTCAATTAGACCCTTAACGATCCTCCGGGTGACTGTTCCTGGCGCATGCTTCAACTCGGCATCCTCGACCTGCGAGAGACCATCAGCGGCAGGTCGGGTCCATAAAAGGAGTGGCGAGCGGCGGCCATGGGGAGCATGGTGGCCATGCTACTACAAGGTACAGCGCGAGCTGGTGCAGGAGGGCGATGGCAGCAAAGAGGGATGTCATCAAGGTCCGTGATTGGAGCGTGGGCAGGTACAACAGGAGCGGCGAGGTCGAGGCGAAGGAGCAGCGAGAGATTGCAGAGGGACGTGATCGAGGCCCAGGAGAGGCGCGAGTTTGAGGCCAGAAAAGGCAAGGGCCTAGGGGCAGCACGGGCAAGCCCACACTGTGATATGTGTGCGCTAGGCCTGCGCAGTAGAGCAGGTCTCCAGTCGTCTTGGTTAATCCTTGCCACTGGACCAAGATCTAGCTCTGTTAAGCCCGTGTGGTGGCTGGTGTGCAACGGCCACCACACGTTAAAAAAATCTACGCACAGGCATCGTCCACTCTACACTATGTAGTTCAGGACCAGGAATATTAGGTCCTTCATTGAAACACCTGTGAACTCATCCTTTTTTGGCGGGGAAGCAAGTCATCCCCATTTTGAGAGACTGCCTGTGACATAGAAACATAGAAAATAGGTGCAGGAGTAGGCCATTCGGCCCTTCGAGCCTGCACCACCATTCAATGAGTTCATGGCTGAATTTGAAACTTCAGTACCCCATTCCTGCTTTCTCGCCATACTCCTTGATCCCCCTAGTAGTAAGGACTACATCTAACTCCTTTTTGAATATATTTAGTGAATTGACCTCAACAACTTTCTGTGGCAGAGAATTCCACAGGTTCACCACTCTCTGGGTGAAGAAGTTTCTCCTCATCTCGGTCCTAAATGGCTTACACCTTATCCTTAGACTGTGACCCCTGGTTCTGGACTTCCCCAACATTGGGAACATTCTTCCTGCATCTAACCTGTCTAAACCCGTCAGAATTTTAAACGTTTCTATGAGACCCCTCTCATTCTTCTGAGCTCCAGTGAATACAAGCCCAGTTGATCCAGCCTTTCTTGATTTGTCAGTTCCGCCATCGCGGGAATCAGTCTGGTGAACCTTCGCTACACTCCCTCAATAGCAAGAATATCCTTCCTCAAGTTAGGAGACCAAAACTGTTCACAATACTCCAGGTGTGGCCTCACCAAGGCCCTGTACAACTGTAGTAACACCTCCCTGCCCCTGTACTCAAATCCCCTCGCTATGACAGCCAACATGCCATTTGCTTTCTTAATAAAAGCTGTACCTGCATGCCAACCTTCAATGACTGATGTACCATGACACCCAGGTCTCGTTGCACCTCCCCTTTTCCTAATCTGTCACCATTCAGATAATAGTCTGTCTCTCTGTTTTTACCACCAAAGTGGATAACCTCACATTTATCTACATTATACTTCATCTGCCATGCATTTGCCCTAACCTATCCAAGTCGCTCTGCAGCCTCATAGCATCCTCCTCGCAGCTCACACTGCCACCCAACTTAGTGTCATCCGCAAATTTGGAGATATTACATTTAATCCCCTCGTCTAAATCATTAATGTACAATGTAAACAGCTGGGGCCCCAGCACAGAACATTGCGGTACCCCACTAGTCACTGCCTGCCATTCTGAAAAGTACCCATTTACTCCTGCTCTTTGCTTCCTGTCTGCCAACCAGTTCTCAATCCACGTCAGCACACTACCCCCAATCCCATGTGCTTTAACTTTGCACATTAATCTCTTGTGTGGGACCTTGTCGAAAGCCTTCTGAAAGTCCAAATACACCACATCAACTGGTTCTCCCTTGTTCACTCTACTGGAAACATCCTCAAAAAATTCCTGAAGATTTGTCAAGCATGATTTCCCTTTCACAAATCCATGCTGACTTGGACCTATCATGTCACCTCTTTCCAAATGCACTGCTATGACATCCTTAATAATTGATTCCATCATTTTACCCACTACCGATGTCAGGCTGACCGGTCTATAATTCCCTGTTTTCTCTCTCCATCCTTTTTTAAAAAGTGGGGTTACATTGGCTACCCTCCACTCCATACGAACTGATCCAGAGTCTATGGAATGTTGGAAAATGACTGTCAATGCATCCGCTATTTCCAAGGCCACCTCCTTAAGTACTCTGGGATGCAGTCCATCAGGCCCTGGGGATTTATCGGCCTTCAATCCCATCAATTTCCCCAACACAATTTCCCAACTAATAAAGATTTCCCTCAGTTCCTCCTCCTTACTAGACCCTCTGACCCCTTTTATATCCAGAAGGTTGTTTGTGTCCTCCTTAGTGAATACCGAACCAAAGTACTTGTTCAATTGGTCTGCCATTTCTTTGTTCCCCGTTATGACTTCCCCTGATTCTAACTGTAGGGGACCTACGTTTGTCTTTACTAACCTTTTTCTCTTTACATATCTATAGAAGCTTTGGCAGTCCGTCTTAATGTTCCCTGCAAGCTTCCTCTCGTACTCTATTTTCCCTGCCCTAATCAAACCCTTTGTCCTCCTCTGCTGAGTTCTAAATTTCTCCCAGTCCCCGGGTTTGCTGCTATTTCTGGCCAATTTGTATGCCACTTCCTTGGCTTTAATACTATCCCTGATTTCCCTTGATAGCCACGGTTGAGCCATCTTCCCTTTTTTATTTTTACGCCAGACAGGGATGTACAATTGTTGTAGTTCATCCATGCGGTCTCTAAATGTCTGCCATTGTCCATCTACCTATCATTCATCTAAGTATCATTCGCCAATCTATCCTAGCCAATTCACGCCTCATACCTTCAAAGTTATCCTTCTTTAAGTTCTGGACGATGACTAAGATGGCGTCTTGCGCTAAAGGCAGGTTAAACCGGCGTTGCAGCTCAAGACCCCATCTTGGCCATCTCAGAGGTTTTTTAGTGCCTAAAGTATCCAGGGAGAATCTCCCCCCGTAAGATTTAATTGACCCCATCAGTTGAACGCCCTACAAAGGAATGAAATCAAGGGACTAAATTGCACCAAATTATATGAGGATTTTATCAAGTGTTTTCATACAAATACGAAAAGCATTAGGAATAAATTGACAGAACCACAGCTATTTATACTGATACTAAAAATTCTACACTGATAGCCTTCACAGAAACATAGCTGGGTTTTGAGGATGGGTCTGAATTTAACAGTGCTGCGTACACATGATTTAGAAAGGGTTACCTTTGGGTGGAGTGGTTAGCTTTGTATGCAACAGAATAGAGTAGTGAAATCAAGGTGATACTGCAATTCGGGGAGTACTCTGGCTCCCACTACAGTTCATCAATTTACAAGAGTCTGAGGCCTTCATTCGCTGTGCAGCGTACGGTAAAATGTCTTCCACGTCCGGACGTCTGTGTTGGAATCATGTGGGCCTGGACCACCAATCACTAGCTAGTATTCTCATTGATAATAATGTTGAGTTCCGTTTGTACGAGCTTCCATTACTGTCAATGAGAATAATCCTAAAACAAGAAACACAGCACAATAAATAAAAAAACAACTCACATATTTAAAATTATTGGAATTAAATGTTTTAGAGAAAAAAATATTTTTTTGAATGTTTTTTTTAATGTGTTTTAATAGGGTTAAAAATACATCAATGGACAGGGATTTTAATATAAAAATGAATGATTACATTTAATTTTTCTATATTTTAAAAGTGTTACGCTTTTACCAGGCGTAAATGTTTGAAGGACATTCGCTGGGTCAGAGTTGAGCAAATAGCCAATCTCTGCCGAGTGGATGTCCTTCCTGTGGCGATGTGCAGAATCTGCCGAAAAGAAATTTTGACAGATCGGAAAAGCTTTGGCGAGGCCTCGCAGCTGTGTGCGCACATCATTAGCACCCGCGAGACCACAGTTTTCGGCTCAATGTTTCTCTATCAAAATGCACTGAATGGAGGGGCCGAAATTGATGAAACACATGGTCCGCCTGTTTTTTGGCGGTCCCCGGGAGGTGCGTCATTTTTTACCACCTGGTACCGCTGAGGCCGAGTGGACGGGTATTTCATCCCACTTTTCTCAGCGGTAAGCCGAGCGGAGTGCAGTGGGCGGTGGCGGGCAAAGGAGGCCTTTTGACTCGGGAATTTTCAGCTCCCGAGCTGTGCGCACGCGGCTCTCATGCTCCGCCCCCCCGAGAAGCACCGACGAGAGGCCAGTGACTGCCGGCCTGAGAGTGCTGTGCGGCGGGGGGAGATCACTGTGGAGGGGGGTAGAGAGATTACTGTGGGGCGGCCTGACATCGATGTGTGTGAGGGGAGAGATCGCTGTGTGGAGGGGGGAGAGATCGCTGTGTGGCGGGGGGCGGAGAGATTACTGTGGGGCGGCCTGGCATCGCTGTGGGGGCGGGGAGAGATCACTGTGGGAGGGGGGGGGGAGAGATTACTGTGGGGAGGCCTGAATTTGCTGTGTGGTGGGGGAGAGATCACTGTGCTGTGCGGGGAGAGAGGTTACTGTGGGGGGGGCGCGGAGAGAGAGATTACTGTGGGGCGGCCTGACATCGCTGTGTGGGGGGGGGGAGAGATCCATGTGGGGGGGGGGAGAGATCACTGTGGGGGGGGTGGGGGGGAGAGAAATCACTGTGGGGGGGTTGGGGTGGGGTGAGATCGCTGTGGGGGGGTTGGGGTGGGGAGAGATCGCTGTGGGGGGGTTGGGGTGGGGAGAGATCGCTGTGGGGTAGCCTGAGATCATTGTCGTGGGGGGGTTTGGAGTGAGGAGAGATCGCTGTGGGGGGGTTGGGGTGGGGTGAGATCGCTGTGGGGGGTGGGGGGGAGAGAGATCGCTGTGGGGTGGCCTGAGATCACTGTGGGGGGAAGAGATCGCTGTGGGGGGGGGGGGTTGGAGTGGGGGGTTGGGGTGGGGCGGGATCGCTGTGGGGCGGCCTGAGATCACTGTGGGGGGAAGAGATCGCTGTGGGGGTGGAAGAGCCTGGTGGGAGTGGGGGAGTGAGAGAGACCGGGGGCAGAGAGACTGGGAGGTGAGAGAGAGAGAGACTGGGGGATGAGAGGGAGAGAGACTGGGTGGGTGAGAAAAACTGTGGGGGTGAGAAAAACTGTGGGGGTGGAAGAGACTCGGTTGTGGGAGAAACCGAGGGGTGAGAGAGACTAATAACATTTTTATTATAGTTCATTAATAAAGGAGTAAATACATAAAAACATAGAAAATAGTGCAGGAGTAGGCCATTCGGCCCTTCGAGACTGCACCGCCATTCAATAAGATCATGGCTGATCATTCAGCTCAGTACCCCTTTCTTGCTTTCTCTCCACACCCCTTGATCCCTTTAGCCATAAGGGCCATATCTAACTCCCTCTTGAATATATCCAATGAACTGGCATCAACAACTCCATAGGTTAACAACTCTCTGAGTGAAGAAGTTTCTCCTCATCTTAGTCCTAAATGGTTTAGCCCTTATCCTGAGACTATGTCCCCTGGTTCTGGACTTCCCAAACATCGGGAACATTCTTCCTGCATCTAGCCTGTCCAGTCCCATCAGAATTTTATATGTTTCTATGAGATCCCCTCTCATCCTTCTAAACTGCAGTGAATACAGGCCCAGTCGTTCCAGTCTCTCCTCATATGTCAGTCCTGCCATTCCGGGAATCAATCTGGTGAACCTTCGCTGCACTCACTCAATAGCAAGAACGTCCTTCCTC